>NC_133144.1:59644344-59894344 GCF_048418815.1 Hemitrygon akajei | reverse complement strand
CCTTCTCCTGTACTCTCCCCCCTCACTCCCCTTCTCCTGTACTCTACCCCTCACTCCCCTTCTCCTGTACTCTCCCCCCTCACTCCCCTTCTCCTGTACTCTCCCCCCTCACTCCCCTTCTCCTGTACTCTACCCCTCACTCCCCTTCTCCTGTACTCTCCCCCCTCACTCCCCTTCTCCTGTACTCTCCCCCCTCACTCCCCTTCTCCTGTACTCTACCCCTCACTCCCCTTCTCCTGTACTCTCCCCCCTCACTGCCCTTCTCCTGTACTCTCCCCCCTCACTCCCCTTCTCCTGTACTCTCCCCCCTCACTCCCCTTCTCCTGTACTCTACCCCTCACTCCCCTTCTCCTGTACTCTCCCCCCTCACTGCCCTTCTCCTGTACTCTCCCCCCTCACTCCCCTTCTCCTGTACTCTACCCCCTCACTGCCCTTCTCCTGTACTCTCCCCCCTCACTGCCCTTCTCCTGTACTCTACCCCTCACTCCCCTTCTCCTGTACTCTCCCCCCTCACTCCCCCTCCTGTACTCTCCCCCCTCACTCCCCTTCTCCTGTACTCTACCCCTCACTCCCCTTCTCCTGTACTCTCCCCCCCTCACTCCCCTTCTCCTGTACTCTCCCCCCTCACTCCCCTTCTCCTGTACTCTCCCCCCACTCCCCTTCTCCTGTACTCTACCCCCTCACTCCCCTTCTCCTGTACTCTCCCCCCTCACTCCCCTTCTCCTGTACTCTACCCCCTCACTGCCCTTCTCCTGTACTCTACCCCTCACTCCCCTTCTCCTGTACTCTCCCCCCTCACTCCCCTTCTCCTGTACTCTCCCCCCTCACTCCCCTTCTCCTGTACTCTCCCCCCTCACTGCCCTTCTCCTGTACTCTACCCCTCACTCCCCTTCTCCTGTACTCTACCCCTCACTCCCCTTCTCCTGTACTCTCCCCCCTCACTGCCCTTCTCCTGTACTCTACCCCTCACTCACACCGAGAGCACACGACTGCGGCCAACTACCCTACTGATTGGCAGGTCTTTGGGAATGTGGGAGGGAACCAGAGCACCTGGGGGTGGGGGAGTGGGGACCCACGCTGTCACAGAGCAACACGTAAGCTCAGCAGTGTGAGCATCTGTGGTCAGGATCAAACTGTGGTCACTGGTGCCGACAGACAGCAGGTCTAGCAGCTGTGCCACTGTCAAATTGGCTAATTATTACAGGGAAAAAATTAGTTTTGCAAATTGCCCATGCAGATCATTTAAAACATAAGGACATCAAGATAGTACAAGGGAACAGCGATGGCCAAATAGAGAATACAGTGTTACAGCTAACAAAGTGCAAGGGCCACGATGACGTAGTAAACGCAAAGTACACTGCAGATGCTGTGGTCAAAGCAACACGTACAACACACTGGAGGAACTCAGCAGGACGGGCAGCGTCCTTGGAAACGAGCAGTCAATGTTTCGGGCCGAGACCCTTGATGACGTAGATTGTGAGGTCACGAGTTTATCATGAATGCACAAGAGGTCTTTTCAGAGGTCTTATAACAGCAAGAGAGAAGCTGTCCTTCACCTTGTGTGTGAGTGGCTTCAGGCTTTTGTACCTCTGCCCGGTGGAAGGGTAGAGAAGAGGAAACATCTAGGGTGGGAGAGGTTTCTGATTACGGTTTTCAGAGGCAGCCAGAAGTGTAGGTGGAGTCAGTGGAGGGAGACTAGTTTCAGGGACGTGCTGAGCTGTGTCGACAGCTCGTTGCAGTTTCTCGTGGTCACAGGCAGAGCAGTTGCCGTACCGAGCCATGACACATTTGGATTGGTGCGATGGTACAGCGGCAGAGACGTGGGTTGAAGGACATCCGGGGTCTAGGTGTCCACCCCATGTTCGAAGGCCAGTAACATAAAGATCTGACCGCGTGGATGTCAGGTTGTTGACACAGCTGATGCGCAGACCGGGAGACCGTTTCGCTGAACACCTACGCTCGGTCCGCCAGAGAAAGGAGGATCTCCCAGTGGCCACACATTTCAATTCCACGTCCCATTCCCATTCTGATATGTCTATCCATGGCTTCCTCAACTGTCAAGATGAAGCCACACTCAGGCAGGAGGAACAACACCTTATATTCCACCTGGGTAGTCTCCAACCTGATGGCATGAACATTGATTTCTCTAACTTCTGTTAATACCCCTCCTCCCCTTCTTACTCCATCCCTGATTTATTTTTTATATTCCTCCCTCCCCCCTTTTTTCTCTCTCTCTGCCTGTTCTCCATCTCCCTCTGGTGCTCCCCTCCCCCTTTCTTTCTCCCTAGGCCTCCCATCCCATGATCCTTTCCCTTCTCCAGCTCTGTATCCCTTTTGCCAATCACCTTTCCAGCTCTTAGCTTCACCCCACCCCCTCCGGTCTTCTCCCATCATTTCGCATTTCCCCCTCCCCCCACTACTTTCAAATCTCTTACTATCTTTTCTTTCAGTTGGTCCTGACGAAGGGTCTCGGCCCGAAACGTCGACAGTGCTTCTCCCTACAGATGCTGCCTGGTCTGCTGCGTTCCACCAGCATTTTGTGTGTGTTGCGTGAATTTCCAGCGTCTGCAGATTTCCTCATGTGATGCGTTTCACTGTGTGTTCCAATATACACATGATAACTAAATGAATTTGAATCAGAACCAACAAAAATTGGCGAGGGTCAAAGGGAGCTGCCAAATTTCGAAAGCTTCCCGAGGAAGTCGAGCTGTTGGCGTGCTTTCTTGACTAGGACCATCTACTGGTGATATTTATATCCAGGAACATTTGGAGCTCTTGACAATCTCCACCTCCGCAAAACAATCTAACAAGGGACATGTGCTCTGTTCAATTTCCTGAAGTCAATGACTGCGAGTTTCTGAGGTTAACTGAAGTAATCTGTGCCACCTCAGTTGAGTTTTATCTTAAGCTGAACTGACAGGACATATGATTAATAAATAACAAATCTGTGGGAGAATTTTAAGATATTTGGCTTGTAAGGTATGTCATTTAACTCCCTTCATTTCCTAAAGAATTTGGCAAGACTGAATCACCACAGACTTCAAGAAACTATTTTCCCTGTTTATCACAGATGGTGTCAGGGTCTACAGCTTTGAAAAGCTTCACAGCAAAATCCAGTCCAATCTCTGCAAACATCTTGGCCAAGCCACATCGCCACATTGCTGACACCAGAGGCCTGGACTGCAGCATAAAGAATTTGGATAATAGTCAGAGAGGGAACTCAGTCCTGGTTCCAGTCAGGTGCCAGTCCCTTCCCTTTTTCCCTTTCCAGTCAATGACACTGAAGCCAACTGCAGCAACTGGTTATGCACATCAGTCTTCAAGTGAAACCCGTCACCTTCTGGTTGCAACTGAATTGTAATTGAATTGACTTTATTTCTTACATCCTTCATGTACATGAGGAGAAAAGATCTTTACGTTAAGTCTCCGTCTAAATGTGCAACGTGCAACTTTTTAATAAATTTATAGTAAATAGCATGTACAACAGAACAGTCAATGGTAACATAGAAATACAATTGTATCAGCATGAATTAATCAGGCTGATGGCCTGGTGGAAGAAGCTGTCCCGGAGCCTGTTGGTCCTGGCTTTTATGCTGCGGTACTGTTTCCTGGATGTTAGCAGCTGGAACAGTTTGTGATTGGGGTGACTCGCGTTCCCAATGATCCTTCAGGCTCTTTTTACACACCTGTTTTTGTGAATGTCCTGAATAGCGGGAAGCTCACACCTACAGATGCGCTGGGCTGTCCGTACCACTCTCTACAGAGTTCTGCAATTGAGGAAAGTACAGTTCCCATACCAGGCAGTGATGCAGCCAGTCAGGATGCTCTCCCTGTAGAAAGTCCTTAGGATTTCGAAGCCCATACCAAATTTCTTCAACCGTCTGAGGTGAAAGAGGCGCTGTTGTGCTTTTCCCACCACACGGCCGGTATGTACAGACCACGTGAGATCTTCGGTGATGTTATGCCGAGGAACTTAAAGGTGTTTCACCCTCTCAACCCCAGATACATTGTCCTGTCAGTAGTGACGATCAGAAGAAGGAGTCACAAGGGTAACACTGGTCAACAATTTTTTTCAATGTTGCTTTCTCGGAATTTTTTTTGCTTTTGATAGACCGCTTGAAGCTAAATACAAATATAATTTCAGACTATTTGTATCACGTAGGAATTTGGAGAAACAAGAAATTAGCTTTTGGTGGGTACAATCCATTTAATTGCATAATGGTGCTGACGCTTTGCAATAAGTCAACTAAGCTAAAAATGTTTTGTTGATGATTTTCATTTGTACTCAGTGTCTGGGGCTTTTTGCTTAAGTGAACAACAATAATCAGTCAGCACTAATGGATTCCAGTGGCCCTGATGCTCTTCCTCCACGACCACAATGTCCTACTAAAACCTTTCCTGACAGCGCCGAGATTTGCAGGGAAAAAGTCTAACTGGGAATACAGAAAATTAATCTTTAGTGACGTGTTGCACTTCATGGTTTTGTGTGCTTGAAGCATGTTTTCAATCAGCTGCACGTGGTTAGTGCTCAGTAGTTGCCAAGAAAATTTTAACAACATCCTTGAATGCTTTCCGTGTGATTTTCTCTGGTCCCACTAGATGTTCTTTGAATTGCCTGTCATTGATGAATTGTATGAGTTGTGGACCAACAAAAATGCCTTCCTTAGTCTTATTGTGACTTGAATTATGAATTGAAATAACAAATATAAGTGATTTCAAAGAAATGGTGTGTGATAGGAAAATCCCACTCCAATTTTCTTTGTCAGCAGCCCATAATCTGTAAGATACACCCAAAAGTATTGAGGAAGCAAAATCTTTGTTTTCCAGTGTAATCTGTCCCTTCTTGTACTGCTAGACTTGTCCACAGTCTTCAACGTGCTTCATCACAACAACCTCCATCACTTCTTCATTTTTTCCATCTGAGGACTGGTGTCACCTGATCGCATTCTTGTCTGCCCAGATTCCGATTCATTTATTTATCATGTGTACATCAAAACGTACAGTGAAGTGGTTGTTGTGTTGTAATCATAGAAACATAGAAAACCTACAGCACAGTACAGGCCCTTCGGCCCACATAGTTGTGCCGAACATGTCCCTGCCTTAGAAATTACTAGGCTTACCTATAGCCCTCTATTTTTCTAAGCTCCACATACCTATCCAAAATCGTCAATAGCCAACACACCCAGGTATGTGCTGGGGGAAGCCCGCAAGTGCCGCTGCCCATTCAGGTGCCAACGTAGCATGCCAACCATGCACGGCTGAACAACATGGAACACAACGAACAACAAAAAAACAACAGCGAAACGAGTCCCTTTCCTCCCTCCCACCAACCCACATCTATACACAGTCCTCTAACCCCAGGACAGACTATCTTTAGCCTCCAGTCTCCAGCGCATTCGTGGATTTGCAGACATTGAGCCTTCAACATCCCCCACAGCTCACAGAGATTCACAGACTCGGGCTCCAGCCAGTGGACTGGCAGAGATTCACAGACTCAGATGCCAGCCAGTGGACTGGCAGAGATTCACAGACTCAGATTCCAGCCAGTGGACTGGCAGAGATTCACAGACTCAGGCTCCAGCTATAGGGCACGATTTCCGGACATCTGATCAACTTTTGGGCTACAATCTCGGGTACTGACTCGGGATTCACTGATGATGATAAGTGAGGTCCCGGGATAAAATGGGGCAAAATTTTAGGACTATTGGAGGAAAGTGTAGAGGAATGTCACAGGTAAGTTCTGTATGGTAAATGCTTGGAACACCCTGCTAGGGCTTGTGGTAGAAGCAGATACATTTGGGAGATTTAAGAGACTGTGAGATAAATATATGGCTGATAGAAAAATGGGGGACCGTGTAGAAGGGAAGCATTAGATTGATTTTAAGGCCATGTAAGAAACTCTTAGACAGACACATGGATGATTGAGGGCTATGGAGGGTTAATGGTGAGGAAGTACTCCAAGGCGGGTTTCTGCATGTGTATAAGGAGTGAGTTTCAGGGTACAGGGAAGTAAGGAGAGTAAGAATGGGAGTGCAAGGCACAGCAACGTAATGGTTAGTGCAGTCACCTTATAGCACTGGCTGTATGATTGGTGGTTCGATTCCGCTATGTCTGTTAGGAGTTTGTACATTCTCCCCATGACCATGTGGGTTTCTTCCAGGTGCTCCGGTTTCCTCCCACATTCCCATGATGTATAGTTGGGGTCAATGAGTTGTGTGCATGCTTTGTTGGCACCAGAAACTTGTGGGCTGCTCGGCACTCTCCTCACTGATTTGATTTGAGCAAGTGACCCGTTTCTTAGTACGTTTCGATGCACACGTGACAAATAAGCTCTTTGTCTTTTTCTCTAGAGTGTCAGCAGAACCCTAATGGCTTGTTTGCTGATAATTGCAGATTTATAAATTGTTAAACTTCTCTCTGCACATGCATGGACATATGGAGAAATTAAAAGACCACATGAGAATTTATGTCACTAACACATTTGAAGCATTTAATTTTCTGTTGAGTAACCATAGATATGTTCTCTGTGAATCTGCATAATGACATTCCAATTGTAAATCGCCTGCAGAGACCAGAACAATGTTTCCCCAAATAGAAATGAGTTAACAACACCAGAGACAAACTGATGATTGCACAAGGCAATTATTCAATCTCTGATTCAGGAATGTAAGTCACAAGCCAACAAAGTTGAAAAAGAAAGCAAAAAAAGGTTCAATATTTCTATATTTCTATTTTTGATATAACAGGTTCTTTCTCATCTGTCCCCTCCCCCCACATTGCCAGCTCTTCCCCATTTCCTCTTCTTCTCAACAATTGTTCATAACTCAATACCCAGAGTATTGCAATGGGTAGAGAGGCTGCTTCACAGTTCCAGTGATCCGTTCCGTTCAGACCTCTGACTCTGTTAAGTGTTGGAGCTGCACTTCCATCAAGCACTTCAATGTTTTAGATGCTCACTTTCTTTTAAGCTGTGATTTTGAACCCATCTTTTAGTTTATCTCCACCTCCCTCGTGCACTCCCTTTAGCTCTCTCCCTCTCCGTCCCTCCCTCTCTTTCCCTTTCTCCCCCTCCCTCGCTCCCCTCCCTCCCCCTCCCTCTCTCTCATTCTTTTCGTCTCCCTTTATTATCTCCTTCCCTCTCTGTTTCTGTCCGTCTGTCTCTCTTCCCCCCCCCATCTCTCTCTAATTCTCTGCCTCTCACTTTCTCAGTCTCTGACTCGTCTCTCTGACTCAGTCTCTCTGTCTCGGTCTCTCTGCACACGCACTTTCTCACTCTCCCACACTCTGTCCGCAATGTCCAAGAATTTTTAAAAAATGGATTGTGATCCAAGGAAAGTCCCTCTTGGTATGTCAACCTCAGCAGCACAGAAGCGAGTGTGAAAATCTTCCAAATGTTATCAAATCCTATAGGTACTGAGTAGAAATGATCAGGAAATAATGGTTCAGCTGGCAGGAAGAAGTGATTTTATTTTTGACAAAGACAGGAATAGCGCATATTTATTTTAAAATGATCTATCACCTCCCAATGTTTTCATGGCTCGGATTTCAGTGTGAAGAGAGGCACACCATCGAGGTTGGAGGCTATGCCACATCTTCAACTATCACACTCTCTCCAACATTCTCCTCCCTCCTCCATTTTCAACTCTTAAAGAAGGTGAAGGCTTTTTGTCCAAATCTCTCTAAGATTTCACTCCAAGGCTTGCTCCACACATTGTGCAGTTGTAATTAATCCCAAGAGAGTGCAGGGCAAACCTGGCTGGAAGCATTGTTGAAAGGATCTGTTATTGTCAGGGGTCCATAAATTATTGCTCAAACAAAAATAGAGAATGGAAAGGGAGGCATAAAACATGAAGAGAAGTTTTGAATGAGGTGTCAAATCGTCCAAAGCATCCTGGCATGAATGTACTGGATTGGCTACACCCATTTCCTGTTCTCCCGTGCAAGCTTCCTGTCCTCACATTGCATTGAAATTTTTAATGTCACATTTTCCGTTGCCAGGAAGTCTGAAAAATGTTTAAATGGAAGGGGGGAGAAAAGAAATCCAGGCTGCAGGAAACCGCTCAGGACACACGTATCACAGGTCCTCGACTTCCCCTTGCGCGGAGGATGTATAACTCATACCATGTGAATGCGCCCTATAGATTCACCAGGGTCTGCATCCGGAAGCAAAAATAACTCTGCTCATTCAGCAAGAACTTATTTATATTTTGGTGATTCACTATTCGTTGAGTCACTGCCTGACTGAGATCAGGCTAGACTATGCTTGTAAGGCGTCTGAAGGGATTAATACATTTTTCTCTCGAACCCGGGTGCAGAGGAGATTCACCAGTGTTGCCCAGATTGGAGCACTTTAGAGGTCAGCCTCTATTGTCTAATAAACTTCTATCAAATTCCTTCACTCCAAAGAGAAAAGCCCTAGTTCGCTCAATCTATCCTCAATAAGTCATGCTTGCCAATCCAGGCAGCATCATGGTAAATCTCCTCTGCACCTTATCTAAAGCATTCAAATCATTTCTATAATGAACTGTGCACAGTACTCTAGGGTTTTAAAGAGCGACGACATGACCTCGCAGTCTTGAACGCATTCCTAACACTAATGAAGGCCAACGCTCATATGCCTTCTTAAACACCCTATCAACTTGAGCTGCAACTTCGAGGGATCTATGGACATGGAACCGAAGAACCCTCAGTTCCTCCACTCTGCTAAGAATCTGACAATTAACACTGTATTCTGCCTTCAACATAGACAAACTTGAGAAGGAGATAGATTTCCAAACACAAAATCCATTAAGGGAAGTGGGGAGAGTGAGAGATGGAATATGGTGTTGGAGCAAGGTATCAGCCCTCATTATTTTGAAAAGGGGTGAGGTCAGGTTTCTCCTGTATTCCTGTTTCTTTGAGCATGTTTGGTTTAAAAATTTATCTTGCTGCACCAGCTCCTGCCTCTCCTGACAACTGAAACCTGCACGATTTGGCATGGATTCTGGCGGAAAAGGGGCTCAGAGCATCTGTGGGCTTTGCGCTGAGTGCTGAGAGGAAGCCCCTGCTAGAGGCATTAGTCACCTCAGTAAGGCAGGAAGCTGGAAAGAAGCCAAAAGAGCTGAGAGTTTCTCCTCCCAATCATTGTTAAGACTCCTTTCTGTATGCAGTTCGATCCATAGCGAACCTATACCCGTCACTGTGAATCCGGAACAGATGGATATTGGGTCTAAAAAACAGAGGGTGTGAAAATAGGAACATCGAAGTGGTGAGGATCAACCTTCTGACCTTGTGTTGCTCTGAAGCAGATTTGCATTTCCTATGGGATTGGAGGCACAATGGGCGTTTTACTTGAGCTGCATCCAGAGTCGTGAGTTCAAATCCCACCACAGCAGCTGTCAAATTTAAATTCAATCAAATGTATTGTGGAATAAGAAGGTGGTGTTGGTAATGGTGACACAAAACTGCCACTTGATTCATTGATGTTCCGTAGGGAAGGAAGTTTGCTGTCTTTGCCAGGTCTGGTATGTATGTGACTTCAGAGCCAAAGCAGCATTATTCACTCTTAAATTGTCCAGCTGATAATGGGAAATTATACAGACAATGAAAGTCCAAAGTAAAGGTACGTTTATTATCAAAGTATGCATGTCACCAAATATTACCTTGAGATTCATTTACTTGCAGAAAATAAAGACATACAATAAAGAATACAAAAGAATGCATGAAAAATATACATAAACAAAGACAGACAAGCTACTAATGTGTAAAAGAAAACAAATTGTAAATACAGAGATAAACAAATGTTTGAAGTTCAAAGGTTGAAAGGTTCATTTTATTATCAAAGTATGTATGCAGAATACAACTCTGAGATTCGCCTTCTCCAGATAGCCATAAAATACTGAAAACCCGAGGAAGATGTTGAGGCTCCCCTCTCGCACAAAAAAAAGAAAACAAAACTCGCAAACTCCAAATCCCTCAACCTCTCCCTTGCACAAAAACTAACAGATCGCCCACCCGGACACGGACACAGCAGCTAAAACCTTAAGCTCCTAACCTCCAAGCTTCACCCAGTCAAAAAAACCCGACCGCCAATGGAATCAAACACCCAAAACCACCCTCACCCAGAAAAGTAACACATTGCCCAGCCGCCTTTCGGTATCCCAGAAAAACTGAAGGAGACCAATAGTAACGTCAGTCCATACCGATAGTCACAAATGTCTCGGAATTCTGGAAACATCCTCCGTCAGCATCGAGGAGAACGACAGCTAGTCATTCTTAGTCTTTCCATGAGTCTTTCCACCTGCCAAGAAACAGCCTCCCGACCGCCAGCCTGTCACAGCCTCCAGCCTGATGGAGAGACACATACTGAGAACATGGGTTGTAAATTCCTTGTAAGTGAGTCCATAGCTTATGGAATCAGTTTTGAGTTGAGCTGAGTGAAGTTCTTTGCACTGGTTTGGGAGCCTGATGGTTGTAGTATGTTCTGATTTTGCCAAAAGCACCCTGAGTGAAGTATTTGAAGAATTGCAGTAAAGTGTAATTAACACAGACTTCTCCAGTGGGACCCTCCCGCACAGCACATCTTTCCTGCCTTGCACTCTCCGTTTTCCATAGGGATTGTTCTCTCCATGAGCCCCTTGTCCATTCATCCCTCCCCCGATCTCTCTCTTTACACTTAGCAAGCAGGACCAGAGCTACACCTACCCCTACCCCTTCTCCCTCAACTCCATTCCGGGCCCAAACATTCCCTTCGGGTGAGGAGACTTCACCTGAGATTCTATTGGGGTCATTGCTCCCAGTGCGCCCTCCTCTTCATCAATGAGGCCTGACGCAGGCTTTGGGACCACTTCTTCAAGCACGTTCACTCTCTACCACAGAATGCAGCATCTCCCTGTAGTTACCCATTTCAATCTGACTTCCCATTCCCATTCTGATATGTCGGTCCATAGCTTCCTCTACTGCAGTGATGGGGTCAAACACAAACAAGAGAAAGTCTGCAGATGCTGTAAATCCCAGCAACACACTCAAACATTCACAAAAGGAACTCAGCAGGCCAGGCCGCATCAATGGAAAAAAGTCAACGTTTCGAGACCAGACCCTTCATCAGGACTAGAAAAAAAGATTAGGAGTCAGAGTAAAAAAGTGGGGTGAGGGGAGGAACCACAAGATCATAGGTGAAACCGGAGGGGGGGGTGGATGTCGGAGGGGTGAAGTAAAGAGCTGGGAAGTTGACTGGTGAAAGAGATACAGGGCTGGAGAAGGGGGAATTGGATAGGAGTGGACAGAAGACCATGGAAGAAAGAAAAGGAGAAGGAGTACTGGAGGGAGGTGATGGGCAGGTAAGGAGATAAAGTGAGAGAGGGAAACAGGAATGGGGAGTATTGAAGGGGGGCCATTATTGGAAATTAGAGAATTCGATGTTTATGCCATCAGGGTTGAGGCTACCCAGGCGGAATATAAAGTGTTGTTCCTCCAACCTGAGTGTGGCTTCATCGTGACAGTAGAGGAGGACATGGATAGACTATCAAAA
Organism: Hemitrygon akajei; assembly: GCF_048418815.1. NCBI lineage: Eukaryota > Metazoa > Chordata > Chondrichthyes > Myliobatiformes > Dasyatidae > Hemitrygon > Hemitrygon akajei. The sequence continues at coordinate 59,882,835 of NC_133144.1, read as the reverse complement.
TGGGAATGGGACGTGGAATTAAAATGTGTGGCCACTGGGAGATCCCGCTTTTTCTGGCGGACAGAGCGTAGGTGCTTGGCGAAACGGTCTCCAAATCTATGTGGGGTCTCACCAATATACAGGAGACCACACTGGGACTGATGAGGCCACACAGGCTGCAGGAACAACACCTCATACTCTCTCTAGGTAACCTCCAACCTGATGGCATGGACATTGATTTCTCTAATTTCTGATCGTTTCTCCCTCTTACATCCTTAATCCTTCGCATCCCCCCACTTTCTTATGTTAGCTTCTTTCCCCTTTCTTTCCGGTCCTGATGGAGGGTCTCAGCCTGAAACGTCAACTCTCTATTCCCCTCCGTAGATGCTGCCTGATTAGCTGAGTTCCTCCAGAATTTTGTGTGTTTCATTCAAAATAGACGAACACTTTTCAGTGAGAATTCTGTGCATTGTGTCCGGACTCTGTCGAGAAATATCAGTGAAGTTGTGTTTTACCCTATAGTTAACATTGCAGAATATCTAAAACCATAGTTAGTATCACAAAATCAGAACTCAAACACCCAAGCATGTAGACGCGAGGAAATCTGCAGATGCTGGAAATTCAAGCAACACACACAAAGTGCTGGTGGAACACAGCAGGCCAGGCAGCTTCTTTCAGTTAGTCCTGACGAAGGTCTCGGCCCGGAATGTCGACTGTACTTCTCCCTATAGATGCTGCCTGGCCTGCTGCGTTCCACCAGCATTTTGTGCCTGTTACCCAAGCATGTTGCTGCCTTGCATTCTTCTTTGAATTAAATGCAAAGGCGATTCTCTAGTCAGCCTTTCCTGACCACATGACTTTCCAAGGTGCTCAACAGGCAATTAAGTATTCTTGATATAAAAACAGAGATTGTTGCAGGTAGTCATCCAGTCCTAAGCATGTTGAAGAAAGGGGCAGTGTTGTGGTTCAGATGTTGACCTATATACTAAAAAATATAGTCAGCTTGTGCACAGGAAGGCTCCATAAAGCAAACATGAAAATAACTTCTTTTATAGAACACACAGGAGGAACTCAGCAGGTCAGGAAGCATCTATGGAGAGGTATAAACATTTGGTGCTTCAGGCCGAGATCCTTCATCAGGACTGGCAAGGAAGGGGTAAGAGGCAGGATAAGAAGGTGGTGGTGGGTGGGGAGGGGGAAGGAGTTTTCAGTGGTAGGTAGATTGTAGGGATATGGAGGGCCATGGTCCCAGTGCAGGTCATGGGGAATAGGTTTTGGCATGGTTTCTATGACTCTATGAGAATCCTCTGGATTTTCAGAACCTGCAGAATCTCTTGTGTTTATAACTTCCTTTATGAAGCTTGTTGAGAGGTAAACAGCGAGTCTGGAGAGTACTCCTCTGGTTATCTTCACGATAGCATGACAGGGCCCCCTATGTTCATTACTATAGGTATGAACCAACCATAAGACAAAGGAGCAGAAGTTGGCCATTCGGCCCATCGAGTCTGCTCCACCATTTTATCATGTGCTGATCCATTCTCCCATTTAGTCCCACTCCCCTGCCTCCTCACCATAACCTTTGATGCCCTGGCTACTCAGGTACCTATCAATCTCTGCCTTAAATACACCCTGTGACTTGGCCTCCACTGCTACCCGTGGCAACAAATTCCATAGATTCACCACCCTCTGGCCAAAAAATTTTTTTCGCATCTCTGTTCTGAACGGGCGCCCTGCAATCCTCAAGTCATGTCCTCTCGTACTAGACTCCCCCACCACGGGAAACAACTTTGCCACATCCACTCTGTCCGTGTCTTTCAACATTCGAAATGTTTCTATGAGGTCCCCCCTCATTCTTCAAAACTACAAGGAGTACAGTCCAAGAGCGGTCAAATGTTCCTCATATGTTAACCCTCTCATTCCCGGAATAATTCTAGTGAATCTTCTCTGAACCCTCCCCAATGTCAGCACATCCTTTCTTAAATAAGGAGCCCAAAACTGCACACAGTATTCCAAGTGAGGTCTTACCAGTGCCTTATAGAGCCTCAACATCACATCCCTGCTCCTATACTCTATTCCTCTAGAAATGAATGCCAACATTGCATTCGCCTTCTTCACCACTGACTCAACCTGGAGATTAACCTTAAGGTTATCCTGCACGAGGACTCCCAGGTCCCGTTGCATCTCAGAACTTTGAATTCTCTTCCCATTTAAATAATAGTCTGCCCGTTTATTTCTTCTACCAAAGCGCATGACCATACACTTTCCAACATTGTATTTCATTTGCCACTTCTTTGCCCATTCTCCCAATCTATCCAAGTCTCTCTTCGGACCCTTTGTTTCCTCAGCACTACCGGCCCCTCCACCTATCTTTGTATCATCAGCAAACTTAGCCACAAAGCCATCTATTCCATAATCCAAATCGTTGATATACAACGTAAAAAGAAGTGGCCCCAACGCGGACCCCTGTGGAACGCCACTGGTAACCGGCAGCCAACCAGAATGGGATCCCTTTATTCCCACTCTCTGTTTCCTGCCAATCAACCAAAGCTCTATCCACGTATGAAACTTACCCATAATTCCATGGGCTCTTATCTTGTTTAGCAACCTCATGTGCGGCACCTTGTCAAAGGCCTTCAGAAAATAACCCTGGAATGAGTGGACGGCCCCTGGGGAAGAACTGTCAGATACATTCTTTACACAGAGAGTGCTAAGTCTGCCATGGGTGCTGGTAGAGACAGGTACATTAGAGACTTTAAGAAACTCTTAGACAGGCACATGGATGATAGAAAAACGGAGGGCTATGTAGGAGAGAAGGGTTTGATTAATAATAGAGTAGATGAAAAGGTCAGCATCACGTCATAGGCTGAAGGGCCTGTACTGTGCTCTATATTTTATGTTAACTAACATAACTTAAGGATGTGCTAGGGGTAGCCTGCAAGTGTGCCCACACGTTCCAGAACCAAGTTGTTTTCAGCACTGAGCTGAGCTAATTTTCAAAAATAAAATTAAAAGTTCAGAAGTCTTATTTAATAATTTGGTACATTTTCCTTCTGCTGGTGATGGTTGGGGTTTGGACTGGGACTTCTGATGCGAAGTGGTGGTGGTAAACGATCAGTGGGTGTGGCCACTGCTGATCGGGGACAGGAGTAGCCAGGGGAACAGGAAGTGGACCCCAGCCACTCTCTCACCAATACAGAAGCCACCTGATACAGGGGCAGTAGCTGAGGAGCAGGCTGCAAACAACAACCACTTAGCCAGCACCAGTTTAGACACATACATCCAATACGTCCGTGGATAAGGGAAGTGTGGAGCGCTATAGTCTAGGTGCAGATTGTGGGACGAGGCAGAGTAACAGTTCAGCTTCAATTAGATGGACCGAAGGCTCTGTTTCTGTGTTGTAGCGCTGTGTGACAATGAGGGGCAAAGCGTCACATTATTCAGATCCAAATTAAAATTAGGAACAAATTCAAGTTATTGTAGTCATTGGCGCACGTGCACACACACGCACTCACACTCACACACACTCACGGGAGATACCACAGATACTGGAAACCTTGAACAACACACACAAAATGCTGCAGGAACTCAGAAGGTGAGGCAAAATCTATGGAGAGGAAGAAAAAGCCAATGGTGAAGGACTAGTTATCTGCAGATTGTGAGGGGGTAGTTATCTACAGTGTGTGAGGGGGTAGTTATCTACAGAGTGTGATGGGCTAGTTATCTACAGAGTTTGAGGGGCTAGTTATCTGCAGAGTATGATGAGCTAGTTATCTGCTGAGTGTGAGGGGCTAGTTATCTGCGGAGTGTGATGGGGTAGTTATCTACAGTATGTGATGAGCTAGTTACCTACAGAGTGTGATGTGTTATTATTTGCAGTGTGTGGTTTGCTAGTTATCTGTAATGTGTGATGTGCTAGTGGTTCATTAAGGTTAGTATAGACAGATTTGGTAGCAGGGCTAAGCTCCCACTACCTATTAAATATTTCAATGGCTTGTGTTGCAAATAGCCTCTGACTCCAAGTCCAGCTTCTGACCTTTACGTGTGCTTAACTATTAAGCCCGGTGGAACACTTTCTACTGACAGGAAAAGCAGCGAAGGTGGATTCTGGTGCATAAAAACTGGTCTCTTAGGACAGAATGGGCTCAGCAGATGGCAGCTCATCTGGGAGAAGGGGAACTCTGATATCAGACCTCCACTGCCTTGTAGCTACACCCACTCATGGAGATGGCTTCGGGAGTAAACCCTGAGGAAAAATCCGGAGCTGGAGTCACTAAGGCAGTCTCTGATTTAAGTTCAACGCTGACTGGTAACTCCTGCAATGCCACTGGAGTCAAACTGTTTTGGTCTCTGCCTTTCCTTTGGATTCATCACCTGAGTAGAGAGGGAAAGCTTGCAGTAATGAGTGAAGGGCTAGTTATCTGCAGTGGGTGATTGACTAGTTAACCGTAACATGTGCTGGGCTAGTTATCTGCAGTGTGTGATGTGCCTGTTATATGCAACCAATGATGGGCTAGTTATCTGCAGATTGCCATTGGCTGGATATGTGCAGTGTGTAGTGGGCCAGTTATCTGAAAAATACAATACTGTGCAAAAGTCTTGGGCAAATATTAAAAAAATTTGTAAAGTGAAGATGATTTAAATAATAATGAATTGTAAAAAATTGTAAATATCAAAAAGCCTATAAAGAGCTGTAAATGGTGAGAAAATAAATTGAATCAATATTTAGTGTGACCATTCTTTGCCTTTAAAACTGCATCAATTATCTTAAGTGCTCTATTGTGCAGTTTTATCAGAAAATTGGGAGCTAGGTTGTTCCAAGTATCTTGGAGAACTTATTACAGTTCTGGCTGTCTTGCTTGCTTCTGTCTCTCCAGGTAATCCCAGACAGCATTGATGATGTTGAGATTGGGGCTCTTTGGAGGTCATTCCATCTGAAATCATATAAAAACCTAGCGTGCCTATGACTTTGCAAAGAATGTATGATTGGCTCGTTATCTACAGAGTGTGATGGGCTCGTTATCTACAGAGTGTGATGGGTTATTATCTACAGAGTGTGATGGGCTCGTTATCTACAGAGTGTGATGGGGTAGTTATCTACAGAGTGTGATGGGTTATTATCTACAGAGTGTGATGGGTTATTATCTACAGAGTGTGATGGGCTATTATCTACAGAGTGTGATGGGGTAGTTATCTACAGAGTGTGATGGGCTCGTTATCTACAGAGTGTGATGGGCTATTATCTACAGAGTGTGATGGGCTATTATCTACAGAGTGTGATGGGTTATTATCTACAGAGTGTGATGGGCTATTATCTACAGAGTGTGATGGGGTAGTTATCTACAGAGTGTGATGGGCTCGTTATCTACAGAGTGTGATGGGCTATTATCTACAGAGTGTGATGGGGTAGTTATCTACAGAGTGTGATGGGCTCGTTATCTACAGAGTGTGATGGGGTAGTTATCTACAGAGTGTGATGGGTTATTATCTACAGAGTGTGATGAGTTATTATCTACAGAGTGTGATGGGGTAGTTATCTGCAGTGTGTGATGGGGTAGTTATCTACAGAGTGTGATGGGGTAGTTATCTGCAGTGTGTGATGGGGTAGTTATCTACAGAGTGTGATGGGGTAGTTATCTACAGAGTGTAAAGGGGTAGTTATCTGCAGTGTGTGATGGGGTAGTTATCTACAGAGTGTGATGGGGTAGTTATCTGCAGAGTGTGATGGGGTAGTTATCTGCAGTGTGTGATGGGGTAGTTATCTACAGAGTGTGATGGGGTAGTTATCTGCAGAGTGTGATGGGGTAGTTTTCTGCAGTGTGTGATGGGGTAGTTATCTACAGAGTGTGATGGGGTAGTTATCTACAGAGTGTAAAGGGGTAGTTATCTGCAGTGTGTGATGGGGTAGTTATCTACAGAGTGTGATGGGGTAGTTATCTACAGAATATAATGGGGTAGTTATCTACAGAGTGTGATGGGGTAGTTTTCTGCAGTGTGTGATGGGGTAGTTATCTACAGAGTGTGATGGGCTCGTTATCTACAGAGTGTGATGGGCTCGTTATCTACAGAGTGTGATGGGGTAGTTATCTACAGAGTGTGATGGGTTATTATCTACAGAGTGTGATGGGTTATTATCTACAGAGTGTGATGGGGTAGTTATCTGCAGTGTGTGATGGGGTAGTTATCTACAGAGTGTGATGGGGTAGTTATCTGCAGTGTGTGATGGGGTAGTTATCTGCAGAGTGTGATGGAGTAGTTATCTGCAGTGTGTGATGGGGTAGTTATCTACAGAGTGTGATGGGGTAGTTATCTGCAGAGTGTGATGGGGTAGTTTTCTGCAGTGTGTGATGGGGTAGTTATCTACAGAGTGTGATGGGGTAGTTATCTACAGAGTGTAAAGGGGTAGTTATCTGCAGTGTGTGATGGGGTAGTTATCTACAGAGTGTGATGGGGTAGTTATCTACAGAATATGATGGGGTAGTTATCTGCAGAGTGTGATGGGGTAGTTTTCTGCAGTGTGTGATGGGGTAGTTATCTACAGAGTGTGATGGGCTCGTTATCTACAGAGTGTGATGGGCTCGTTATCTACAGAGTGTGATGGGGTAGTTATCTACAGAGTGTGATGGGTTATTATCTACAGAGTGTGATGGGGTAGTTATCTGCAGTGTGTGATGGGGTAGTTATCTACAGAGTGTGATGGGGTAGTTATCTACAGAGTGTAAAGGGGTAGTTATCTGCAGTGTGTGATGGGGTAGTTATCTACAGAGTGTGATGGGGTAGTTATCTGCAGAGTGTGATGGGGTAGTTTTCTGCAGTGTGTGATGGGGTAGTTATCTATAGAGTGTGATGGGGTAGTTATCTACAGAGTGTAAAGGGGTAGTTATCTGCAGTGTGTGATGGGGTAGTTATCTACAGAGTGTGATGGGGTAGTTATCTACAGAATATAATGGGGTAGTTATCTGCAGAGTGTGATGGGGTAGTTTTCTGCAGTGTGTGATGGGGTAGTTATCTACAGAGTGTGATGGGGTAGTTATCTACAGAATATAATGGGGTAGTTATCTGCAGTGTGTGATGTGGTAGTTATCTACAGAGTGTGATGGGGTAGTTATCTACAGAATATAATGGGGTAGTTATCTACAGAGTGTAAAGGGGTAGTTTTCTGCAGTGTGTGATGGGGTAGTTATCTACAGAGTGTGATGGGGTAGTTATCTACAGAATATAATGGGGTAGTTATCTGCAGAGTGTGATGGGGTAGTTTTCTGCAGAGTGTGATGGGTTATTATTTACAGTGTGTGATTTGCTAGTTATCTGCGGTGTGTGATGGGGTAGTTAACTGCAGTGTGTGATGTGTTATTTACTTTCAGTGTTTACCCATGATATACTGAGCAAAATCCACTGCCTTTTATAGGATTTTCAATCCAAAGGCATTGGTGTTTCCATACCAAGCCATGACACAGCCAGTCAATATACTCTCCACTACACGTCTGTAATTTCTGACAGGAAATGATAAAGTAGTAGTAATGGGGGTGTGGAGTGTGGATTAGTGGGTGGAGGTGCTGATCACCCTTCCTGCTTGGGGAATGTAACTGTTCTTGAGTTTGGCGATCTTGGTGTGGATGCTACATAGCCTCGTCCCTGATGGGAGTGGGACAAACAGTCCATGAGCAGGATGGGTGGAATCCTTCATGATGTTACTGGCACCTTTCTGTATCTATGTCTTTGATGGTGGCTAGGGTGGTGGCGGGGTTACGTTGGCAGCTTTGGCTAATGTAATAGAGCCTTCCTGTCTGCCACAGTGCATTGCAGTGATGCAGTGTGTAGGATGTTCTCTCCTGCACATCTGTAGGACATGATCCAACTCTTGTCAGCAAGCAGAGGCATTGGTGAGCTCTCCTGATTGCATAGAATGTGTTTTAGGACAGTCAGAGGTTGTCTGAGCTGTGCACTCCCAGGAGTTCGAAACTTCTCCCAGTTTCCACTGTTGTTCCACCAATGTGAATGGTGCTGGTTCTCTTGAGGTCGATAACCGCCTCTTTGATCTTGTTGACACTGTGTCATCGGCCATATGACAATGTGATTACTTGGGTGTTTAACTATGCAGAGTCATTGTACAGCAAATGGCTTAGCTCACGGACCTGGGGGCTCCTGTGTTGAAGATGATGAGGAGGGAGGAGTGGTTCTGCATCATGACTGTCTGAGGTCTGTTGGTTAGGAAGTCCAGCACCCAGTTGCTCAATGCTGTAGTTTGACCGAGGAGTAGGAGTTTATTCACCAAGATTGACACTGAGCTTTTCAAGAGAACTCACACCCTTACTTACATTGGTGGGACAATAGTGGAAACTGGGAGCAGTTTTTAACTCCTGGGAGCGCACATCTGGTGTTGAGTGCTGAACTGAAATCCAGAAACGACGGTCTGATGTAGCTGTCCTTTATTTCTGGCTGTGTCAGGGCCGGGTGCGTGGCGACTGTCAGAGAGCAGTTCTGTCGGTGAGCGGACCGCGCAGCAGCAATGGAGTTTTTCATGTGTGTCACTACCAGCTGTACAAAGCACTTCATGGCGATTGGTGTCAGTGCCATTGGTCAGTAGTCATTCAATTCTGAAGGTGTAGAGTTCTTTGGCAGAGGGATGATGTGGTTGACTTGAAGCACGTGGGGACAGTGGTCTGGATGAGTGAAGTGTTGAAGATATCCGCAAAGATGTCAGTGAGCTGGTGTGCACGTTCTCTGCCTGCTCATCCTGGGATGTTGACCAGCCTGGCCACCTTACGCTGCAGAATTCCTCTCTCGTCTGCTGCCGGTACAGACAGTGGCTGTTCCCCTGGGAGGGGAGTAGCATTCATGGCTGGCCTTCTGTTGTATGCTCTGAAGCATGCATAGAACTACCAGAGCACATGCATTTAAGGTGAGAGGGGAATGTTTAATGGAGATGCAGATCTGTGGGACAAGTTTTCTTACACAGAGAGTGGTGGGTGTCTGGAACCCCTGCCAGGGGTGGAGCAGGTAGCAGATAAACAAAGAGGACAAAGAACAAAGAACAATACAGCACAGTACAGGCCATTTGGCCCACAATGTAGTGCTGACCCTTAAACTCTGCCTCCCATATAACCCCCCCCCCACCTTAAATTCCTCCATATACCTGTCTAGTAGTCTCTTAAACTTCACTAGTGTATCTGCCTCCACCACTGACTCAGGCAGTGCATGCCACACACCAACCACTCTCTGAGTAAAAAACCTTCCTCTAATATCCCCCTTGAACTTTCCTGCCCTTACCTTAAAGCCATGTCCTCTTGTACTGAGCAGTGGTGCCCTGGGGAAGAGGCGCTGGCTGTCCACTCTGTCTATTCCTCTTAATATCTTGATCTCTTAATATACAACAAAGACGTTTAAAAGGCTGTTAGAAAGACACATGGCGGAGTTAAGATGGTGCTAAACAGCGACTCCTTTGCTTGCATCTTTGGAAACAGCTTTATTTCCATCTTTAATATCTTTATTTTTCCCGTTCAAGGTTCTTTTAAAGACCCTGACCTGGAGTTCCACGTTGACTTCAGTTCTTTGCAGTTATGGGACCTGTTCTCGGGGTTTCAGGACTGGCCGTTGTTCGGCACGCCGAGGGTTCGGCCTGACAGTCCGGCTCGGATTTGGAAGCCTAGGATCTCGGGGCTCTGGAGAATGGCGGATCGAGGGTCGGTGTCACGACAGGAGACCCGTGTGTCGTTGGGGAAGCCGGAAAATCTACTGCTGTTGTGTGCCCGAAGACCCCGGATCTTCGCGATCTTCAGGCACAGAGCTTGAGAAGAGCGACGTAACGGCCTTTTAACATCATAAACCAGCGAGTCGTTTGTTATGTCTCCCCACACGCTGGGAAAATGGAGACACCTCCTTCTCCCTTATTAGGGAGAGAGAGGACCTGTGGTATATCAAATGCCGGATGAACCGCCAAGTCTTTGGGGTAATTGCAAATCTTGTCTTTGCTATGGCTTTGCTCACGCTTGAGTGCTCGGTGGTGGTGCCAATGCTTGCTATTTTTTTGCCGGTGGGGGGAGGAGGTATCGTTGCTTGCTGCCGCTTACATGCAGAAGGGAGGGGAGCTGGGGGGGACTTTGGGGTTCTCACATTTAACTGTCATTCATTCTTTGGGGGCACTTCTCTGTTTTCATGGATGCTTGCAAAGAAAAAGCATTTCAAGATGTATATGGTATACATTTCTCTGACATTAAACTGGATCTTTGAACCTTTGAATCTTTGAAGGGATATGGACCGTGTGCAGGCAGAAGAGATTTGGTTTTATTAGCATCATGTTCAGTACAGACATTATGGGCCAAAGGGTCTGTTACTGTACTGATCGTGTTGCTGCTGTTGGAGGGACTGCTGGTTTGAGTTGCTGCCCTCTGAGGCGCCACTGGGTCCTGATGATCTCGGAGATGTTATCGAAATTCTGAGATTTATGCATTGGAGTGTAGTTCAAACTAACCGTAGTTCATATTGGCCTCTTTCAATTCTGTATTGTTTTCATGTTCTTGCCCATTCCTCCTTGTTGCCAACTGGCAGGCTGGGGGTTTGGGTGACCTGTTAGTTTCTGTGCGAGGGAGGGGTTGGGGTTTGTGAGTTTTTGTTTCTTCTTCTTTTTGTTTGGGGGGAATTGGAATTGATGTCTTTCTTTCAATTACTGTCGTTTTCTGTATTCTTTGGCTATTTGGAGAAGACAAATCTCAGAGTTGTATTCTGCATACAATGATAATAAGATGAACCTTCAAACCTTTGTTCTATGCTCTAAAATTAAAGGAAAGTGCTCTTTGATACTTGACTGCCTACAGCATGGACATGGTTAACAATCCTTTGTTTTTCCTGGCATGAGTGAGCTGGGTCGGTGCAGAGTTTCCCTCCTTTACTCCACCCAGAGAATCGGTCCAACACCATTGTACGCCTCAGGAAATGGCATCACTCTAACCCCAGCCGCCCTGCCAGTCTGGAGTGGGATGGGCTCCCTGCAAGAACGCACCTCGCACAATGATCTGGTTACCGTTGCTCTGTTACCAGTTAAATAACAACGCAAGTGGCCTCTCTCACTTCCCCGAAGCAGCTGCATCAGGCTAGGGCACAGTTCTCTGAGTGAAAGCTCCCCTCCGGTGGCTCATCACAGTTTTCCTGCGATGACCCCAGAGGATTAAAGTGCAATGGAATTACATCTCCGTTTGAGCACAACTATAAAATCAGACACCCTCTCTGTTATTCTCAAGGATCAACTTTATTCACCATATACAGTTATACAGTATTTATTAGGAATTTGCTGTGCTGTGTTGGTGTGACTTGTAACTAAAAACAACATTCAACAATTATAAAGATTAGCGAATTATATAAAAAATAAAGTTGGAGGATGAAGTATGGATATGGAATAAAATCACATCAATACATAAATACCAGCATGTAAAGTACTGTGCAAAATTCTTAGGCACTATATATATAGCTAGAATGCCCAAGAGCTTTGCACTGTACTGCAATAAAGAGAAAAACAAATTTCATCACATATGTGAGTGATGATAAACCTGATTCAGATACGGGTGTCCATTGTGGACTGAAAGAAGGACTGGGGCAAGGAAAGGGGAATCATGGTTGGGAAAAGGGGAAGGGAGGGGTGAGAGAGTGAGAAGCCCCAGAGAGACATTCTGTAAACAATAAACCAATTATTTGGAATCAAATGACCTTGCCTGGTATCTCAAGGCTAGATATGTTTGCATCCATGCCAACCTACCCACCCCTGGCACTCCTCCTCCATCACCCATCCCTCATCCCTCCCACGGCATTCCACCCTCACCATTCCCAACCTCCTTTGTTCCCACCAGATTTACAAACTCACTCTCGGCTTCACGTTGACAAATACTGTGCAAATCTTAGGCACCCCAGCTATATATACAGCCCTAAGACTTTTGCATGGTATTGTATTTACAATGTAAGTAGCATTATCCAAAATAGTTTAAGTGTTTGCAGTGTAGTGACGAGGGTAATCAATAGAGGAGGGTGGGGAGACTAACTACAATGGTTGATTAGGTTGACTGCCCTGGGGGAAGAAATGTCTAAGACGGCATGAAGTTTGTGTTTTAATAGCCCCATAGCACTTTCCAGAAGGAAGCTTTTGGAAAAGGCTTTTTAAAATTTTATCTGTGTTATTTTTACTTAGAGGTAAAGACAGTAACAGGTCCTTCTGGCTGAAAGAGCCTGTGCTGCCCAGTTTCACACATGTGATCGATTAACCTCCTATTCCATATGTCTTTGGAACATGGACTGAAACCGGAGCACCCGGAGGACACCCATTCGGTCATGGGGAGAACATACGGTGGAAATTGAGCCCGTGTCGCTGTTGCTGTAAAAGCAACCACCACACCACCACGTACTTTTCAGGATGGGTAGCATCCACAATCATTTTTTCTGCCTGTTTCTCTTTCCTCCTAGCCTTCCAGCCCATTGGCAACCGACAAATTTGACCACGACAATGAACACCGCAGTACACTGCAAGGATTAAGGTTGAGACTGATGCACCATCAATAACTCTCGGAGACGGGAGGCGAACGCTAGGCTTTTATTAGCTGCAAGAGACCACGATTAGCAGCAAGAGACCACCACACAACATCCTGGAGACTGAGGGAGGAGCAGTGCCTCCAATCGCCTTTATACAGGGGTCTGCGGGAGGAGCCACAGGAGCAGTCAGCGGAGGGGCGTGTCCAGACAGTTATATGTAGTTCACCACAGAGACCACCGTGGGTATTGTGATTGCAGGAAAGTGGGTTCAATTCACACAGAAGCCCCTTTAAAACACTAGTATATAAGCAGCCAAACGTGAATGGAATCCTGTTAACATAACTAAAGCTAGCATAATTAAAATTTTAATTAAGACCATTTATATAGTCATGAGGGATTACTTCACAGCATACAAATTGTTGACTTGCTTGTTGCTTTTGCTGCAGTAATCTATATCCTGATGCAAAAGCTTTCAACAACACACACAAAATGCTGGTGGAACGCAGCAGGCCAGGCAGCATCGATAGGGAGAAGCACTGTCGACGTTTCGGGCCGAGACCCTTCGTCAGGTCTCGACTGAATGGATTTAGTAATGAGAGAGTTCCATTCAGTGTCCATTGAAGTACTAAACAAGGTTGCTTCTCTTAACCTGCATCCCACAACCCCACCGTTCAAGCACTTCTGTTCCCCCTCCACAGGAGCTGCCCCACCCTCCTGCAACGATGTTAGGGACCTTCCTAAATATGATTACACAGAGAGGGAAAGTGGAGGTCAAAGTGTTTTCGAGGGAGACGCATAAAAGCCAATTGTCATTAGAACATTTCAGAATCAGGTTTAATATGACTGGCATATGTTATGAAATTTGTTGTCTTTGCAGCAGCAATACATTGCATTACATACTAATAGAAAAAAGACTGAATTACAGTAAGTACAAGGTGTACATATACGTATATTAAATAGTTAAGTAAAATAAGCAGTACAAAAACAGAAATAAAAAAAGTAGTGAGATAGTGTTCATGGGTTCAATGTCCATTCGGAAATCGGATGGCAGAGCAGAAGAGGTTGTTCTTTCTTCCCGAAGCGGCAGGGTCAAGTGACACTGAATGTCTGGTAATGAGATCCAGAAACACAAGAGGGATAGTTTTCCCACTGCCCACATAATTACACACGTCCCAAAAATTGCGTGACTCAGTGGGCACCTAAAGCCCCTTTTATCAAATCTTTACCCTCAATTTAACTCAATAAATTCTGACCATCCCTCACCACCATCCATAATACCTGCAGGAGGTGGTGCCTCAAAGAGACAACATCCATCATCAAAGATCCCCGCTGTCAGAGCCATGCCATCTTCTCACAGCACCATCAGGCAGGAGGTCTGGAAGCCCGAATTCCCACACCGGCAGGTTCAGGAGAAACTAATTTCCTTCAACTATTCTGTTCTTGAACCAACCCAAGCAACCCTCTTCACTGTTCAGCAACACTGTGACCACTTTGATTACTTTGCACCAAAATGGACTCTTCTTTTTTGTTTGGTTGTGTTCTGTCTTGTAAAATTGTGTGTAAGTTATGTTTAATTTGTATTTTTCTCATGAATGCTATTTTAATAATGCTATGTGCCCGTAATGCTACTTTAATAATGCTGTGTGCCTGTAACGTGTTCTCTCTTGTAAAAATTGTGTATGTTTAATTTATATTTTTCTCATGAATGCTACTTTAATAATGCTGTGTGCCCGTAATGCTACTTTAATAATGCTGTGTGCCCATAATGCTACTTTAATAATGCTGTGTGCCCATAATGCTGCTGCAAGCAAACCTTTCATCGTACCCATGAATACATGAATATTTGCATACAATACTCCACTCAACCTTGACTTAGAGATTTCACTAGAAATATCACTGCAGGGAAGTTTGGGCAATGGGGTCGATGGGAAAATGATTATAAATGCTGCTGTTTTATAATTACACCCTGTTTATTAAGAGGTTCCTTGAGGTTGTTATAGCCATGGTGTGGGTGTGGTGAGGATGAGCTCCCAATACCTATTAAATGCTCCCAATGGTGGATGTCTCACACAGCATCTGCCAACCGAGTCCAGCTCCTGGCCTTCAAGCGTGGCTTAGCCTCTGAGCCTGGTGGAACCATTTCTACTGCCAGGAGAAGAGGCGAAGGTGGGTTACTGGCATCTTAAAACCAGCAATCTGGGCAGACGCAGCTCATCAGCCGTGGTGGGCAGCTCATCCAGTAGAAGTGAAATTCTGATTTTAAACTTCCGCTGCCTTGTGGCTATACCCACTCATAGGCCCTGAGAGTAAACCCTGAGGAACAGTCTGGAGCTGGAGTCCCTAAGGCAGACCTATGCTGAGTTCAATGCTGACAGGCAGCTCCTGGTGCCAAACTCTTTCACTCTCTGGATTCCTTTGGATTCATCAGCTGCATGGAGAGGGGGAGCCTGCTCTCCATATCCTCCTGCCCTGGCTTGCATATCACGTAGACAGCTAGGACACAAATCCATAGTCGACCCCAACCATCTGAGGCCTCGTTTATTAAGGACACAAGAAAATAGGAACAGAAATAGGCCACTCAGCCCCTCAATCCTGCCCCACCATTCAGTACGATCATGGCTGATCTGCCCCAGACCTCATCTCCTCCTCTGTGCCAATTCCCCATAGCCCTCAATTCCTGAACTTTCAAAAATGTATCTACTTACTCTTTCAGAGAGGAAGTAGATGCCTCATTCAGAATGATCCAACCTCCACAGCCCTCTGGAGTGAAGGATTCCAGAAATTCAACACCCTCCGTGTTCATAGTGTTGCTAAACTGTGGTGACTAGAGTTGTGCTGGTTGGTTCAAGAACTGAATGGTTGACAGGAAGGAGATGCCCTTGAATCTGGTGGTGTGGGACTTCAGGCTACTGTACCTCTTGCCCGATAGTAGCTGTGAAAAGACGGCATGGCCTGGATGGTGGGGGATCTTTGATTATCTGTGTTGTCTTCTTGAAGCAGTGCCTCCTGTAGACACCGATGTAGGGAGAATGGAAAAGCTGAGGATAGGATTAGTGTAAGTGCGTGGTTGATGGCCGGCACAGATTTGATGGGCTGAAGGGCCCTTTCCATGCCCAGTGTCTCTATGAGTCAGAATCACAATCAGAATCATTTTGATTATCACTGACATACGTTGTGAAATTTGTTGTTTTGTGGCAGCAGTACATTAAAAAAGTTACCATAAGTTACAACAAAAAAAAGGGCAAAGGTTAATGGAGTCATGAACCATTCAGAAATCTGATAGCAGAGGGAAAGAAGCTGCTGCTAAAGCATTGAATGCGTGTACCTCCTCCCTCATGGCAATAATGAGAAGAGAGCATGTCCCAGGTGGTGAGGATCCTCAGCGATGGGTGCTGTCTTCTTGTGGCACCACCTTTTGAAGATGCCTTCTATGTTGGGGATGGTCGTGCCCGTGATGGAACTGGGAGTCTGCAGCCTCTTGCGACCCTGGGCAGCGGAGCCTTCACACCGGCAGTGATACAACCAGTCCGAAAGTTGCTGGAGTACTTGGTGACATACCAAAATTCCTCACACACAAATGAATGACGAACTTAAATACCATAAACAATTTTAATAAAACTTTGGGTAGGCCACATGTTGCAACTTTATAAAACTCTTGTTAGACCAAATCTGGAGTATTGCTTACAGTTCTGTTTGCCCCACTATAGGAAGGATATTGAGGCTTTGGGGAGGGTGCAGAAGAGGTTCACCAGGATGCTGCCTGGTTTAGAGGGCATTCGCTATCATGAGAGGCTGGACAAACTTGGGCTGTTTTCTCTGGAGTGCCAGAGGCTGACGGGAGATCTGATAGAGGTTTATAAGATTATGAGTGGACAGAGAGTATCTGTTTCCCAGGGCGGAGTGTCTAATACCAGAGGGCACACACTGAAGGTGAGAGGGGGTAAGTGAGGGGTATGGTTTTTTTTATTCAGAGAGTTGTAGATGCCTGGAATGCACTGCCTGGTCAGTGGTAGAGGCAAATACGTTGCAGGATTTCAGAGATGTTTGAACAGGCACATGGATGTAAGGACGATGGAGGGATATGGACATGATGTGGGTAGGAGGGATCAGGGTTTGGGTGTTTTGTGATTTGCCTCTTAGCTGGTTTGGCACAACATTGTGGGCCAAATGGCCTGTTCCTGTGCTGTACTGTTCTATGTTCTTGTCAGGACACCAAAACCGGGACCCAATCACAGACCAAGTACTGTGCGCACTGTGATATTTACTGAGTAGCAAATCCAGAGGGGCAGCAAAGTCAGCGTCAAAGTTCAGGTGAAGATCAAAAATTCCAGAGAAATCCAAAAACCAGAATCGGGAAACAGACAGAGTTAGATACAAATACTGGAAAGGCCTGGGAAAACTCACTGACACAATCTGGCAACAAATAGGTGAAAACACAGGACTGAAATACACTGAGCAATAAACAGAGAGGCAGGTGATAGGTGGAGCACAATGAGACACAGGTGGCAGCAATACAGGTAATAATGGGAAACAGGTGAGAGACGGAGTACTCAGTGATACAGGGGCCGGAGTAGAGCAGGAATGGGGACAGGAGCACGAAAACAAACAAGAGCACATGGCAATACAAAACCACAGACTGACGGCTGGGGGGTAAACACACAAAAAGACAAAGTTCAACTGGAGGTACTGCCAGTTCTAAACAGCACTTAATCAGTGATTCTGTATTAGCTGAGGGATAAATCCCTTCAAATAATGTCTTTGTTATCCAGCAAAATTGGCAAAGATTACTTAATGTCTGAATAAAGGACAACATGTCCTGCATTGAAGCCAGAACAACAGAGCTGACCCTGGTCACTGGGGCTATGGTGGAACTGCTTTACTGGTTGAACTGCCCCACTCGTGCTGAGGAAACCAATCCACTTGGGATTTTGCAGCCCATCAGATCTGAGGACGAACCCATCGTCAGGATGTCCATCTAATGTGAGCCTCTGCTTGTTTTCTGTGTTTAATGATTGCAGAAAGCTGATAATCACATTTTCATACAAATGTCCCCTTTGAGAACAATGTTCAGAGCCTTGTGAAATAACACAGAAAACTATGGTGTATTCAATTGGGCCCAAAAGAGAGATTACCAATCAGGAAATTGGAAAATAACATTCCTGTGCAGAATAAACAATGATCACAATCTAACTCCCAGCTGCATCGGCTGGTATATAAACTTCAGGCTCTAAGCAATTGGTTCATTTTTTTTTATTTTCTGAGCGTTGATTCAAGGGAAAATAATTGTCAAATGTTCCCAGGGGCTGCTTCTCAATTAAAATATTGCATTGCTGCTCATTCTGCAGATCAGTCCTTGATAGCGAATGGAAACTCATTATCAATAAACGTTGGCACAGTTTTAAATATGGCATGGGTTGCCCATCCAGAGACACACCAGCTTCCACAGATGCTGGAAATCCAGAACAACACACGCAAAATGCTGGAGGAATAAACAGTCGGAATTTCAGGCCAAAACACCTCGTCAGGACTTGAAAGGAGGGGGCAGAAGCCAGAAGGTGGGAGAGGGGGTGGAGTACAAGCTGGCAGGTGATAGGTGAGACCAGGGGGAAGGTGGGTGGGGGAGCAGGGGATGAAGTAAGAAGATGAGAGGTGGGAGGAGGAAAAAGTAAAGGGCTGAAGAAGAAGGAAGCTGATAGGAGGAGAATGGACCACGGGAGAAAGGGAAGGAGCAGGTGCACTGGAAGAAGGTGAGGAGAAGAGGAAGTTTGAGAGGGTAACCAGAATGGGAAATGGTAAAAGAGAGAAGGAAGGAGGGAGAGAAATGAACAGAAATTGGACAAACTGGTTGGGGTAGCATCCATTGATGAGGAGGAGTGAAGAGAGTCAGAAGCGGCGGGTTCAAGTCCCAGTCCGGAGCTGACCAAACCAGGTTAATCCTCCTGAGGGTGGGAGTCATCGACAGAAGTCTGCTGCCTTTTAGTGAGGTGGCACTAAGAGATCCCACAGCACCTTGCCGAGGAAGACTTGATAGAGATGGTTAAGATTCAGCGGGGCAGAGATAGACAACCAGTATCTTTCACCCAGGGTCAAAATGTTTAATACCAGAGGGCATGCATTAAGGTAAGGGGCAAAAGTTCAAAGGAGATGTGCAGGGTAAGTTTTTTACACAGAGAGTGGTAGGTGCTCATAAGGTTTCGCTGGGTTTGGTGGTGGGCCAGATACAATAGAGGCATTTAAGAGGCTCGTGGATAGGAACATGGACGTGCAGAGAATGGAGGGATGTGGACATTGTGTCGGCAGAAGGGATTGGTTTAATTGGGAATTTAATTAGCTCAGCACAACTTTTAGGCTTTTTGCGGTTTGTAGGAATGGTTTTGGGGACAGAGGGGGACATCAGTGGTCAGGTAAGGGTTTAGAGACTGGGATGTAGGGGAATTTGAAGACAGGCCGGATCTGAATAAATCTGAATCTGAATCCGGAAACCTGAAAAAAATCCAACAACATCGTTGGCCGAAGAGCCTGTTCCTGTGTTGTACTGTTCTATGTTCTAAAAGCAGTTCTCCTTGTTGACCTATGATAAAGACAGAAGATTAAATAAATTCAATCCAAAGCATTAAATGTCATTCTCTCCACAAATGTTGCCTGACATTGTGTGTTTTTCCAGCATTTTCTGTCTTATTTCATATTGACAGCATCTTCGGTACTTTTTAAATTTTCTTTCATTTCCTTTTGGCTTGTTCGGTATCTATTCTTATTTCATTATCAAATAGAAGGCCATTCACACCTACCCCCCACCCTATTCCCCGTAAAACTATCCTCTCGGACATACCCATCAAATCTTTTTGCTTCTCCCATCACCCAACTACACCTAATGAATATAAAAATATTCATGTTGCTTAGCAACCACTCTTGCTCATTTTCTATGTACTAGAAATACTCTTTTAGCTTTCGTCAATCTCCCATTGTGTATTTCCTCACAGAAGCAGCAGTTATACCGTGACCCAGAGGGAAGAGCTGCTGTCTCACATTTCCAGATAACCCTGACATTGGGCCCAGAGGAGGGTCACAAGAATGAACCTGGAAACAAAAGGGTTAACGTATGAGGAGCGCTTGATGGCTCTGGGACTGTACTCACTGGAGTACTGAGGAATGAGGGGAGATCTTATTGAAACCTAGTGAATATTGAAAGGCCTCAAATAGATCTGGAGAGGATGATTTTAATAGTGAGAGTGTTTAGGAGCAGAGGGCACAACCTCAGAATATAAGGACGTCCTTTTAGAACAGAGATGAGGAGGAATTTCCAGAGGGTGGTGAATCTGTGGTCTCAGACAGCTGTGGAAGCCAAGTCACTGGGTATATTTAAAGCATAGGTTCTTGATTAGTAAGGGTTATTTCGTTATGAAATAGAAGGCCACTTCCCCATAAATCTATCCTCTCTCACATACTCCTTTTACTTCTCCCATCACCCACCTACACAATGAATATTAAAAAATTCATCAAGTTAGTAAGGTTATGGGGAGAAGGCAGGAGAATGGGGTTGGGATGAAAAATAAATCAGCCAGGCTGGAATGATGGAACAGACTCTACTCCTGTATCTTGTGGTCTTATGGCATTGGGTGCTGTCCATTGGAGCTCACGTATTCTCTCTGTGACTATATGGGTTTCCTCTGGGTGCTCCAATTCCCTCCCACGCCCTAAAGCTGTCATAGTCATTGTGTCACAGCAAGGAAACAGGCCCTTTGGCCCAACAGTTTCATGCAAACCAAGATTCCTATCAAGGCTAGTCCCATTTCCCTACTTTTGGTCCAAGTCCTTCTAAAACTTTCACGTACCTGTCCAAGTCTATTTTAGACATCGTTAATGTACCTACTTGAACCACTTCCTTTGGCAGCTCATTCCACACATTGAAAATGTTGCCCCTTGGGTTCCTATAAAATCTCTCCCTACTCACCTTAAAGCTGTGCCCTCTAACTCTGGATACCTCAGCCCTGGGGAAAAGACTGCATATTCATTCAATCTCTGCCCCTCAAGATTTTGTACACCTCTATAAAATGACTCTTCATTTTCTTATGGTCCAAAGAATAAAGTCCCAATCAGTTCAACCTCCTTCCATTTCTCAAACCCACGAGTCCCAGCATTATCTTTGTAAATCTCCTCAGCACTCTTTCCAAGTTAATGGCATCTTTCCTGTAGCAGGCTAACCAAAACTGAACACAATGCTCCACGTGTGAATTAACTTGCCACTATAAATTGCACTTAGTGAGGAGATAAGTGGTAGAATCTGAGCTTAGTTGATGGGAAATAAAGACCAGACATTATGTTTCCTCAGTATAAGTTCTCTCTCCACAGCAGGCTCTGAGGTGCACTGAGATTACCCAGCAAAGCTGAAGATGATGTATTCGGTGTGGGTCCTGCAGGGCCTTCTAACCTTTCTTATACATTTTCCCTGTGACTGTGTGGGTTTAGATGTACAGGGTATGGTTACTGGGTTATGGGTGTGCTACGTTGGTGCCAGAAGCAGGGTCACACCTGTGGGCTGCCCCAGCACATCTTCAGATTCTGATGGTCAGGATGCATGTTTCGATGTACATGTGCCAAATAACACCGATCTTTCTGTTCTTCTATTTTAGAACTTCATGAGAAAGGACACATTTTTGAAGGAGCAGATTCAAAAGAATGATCACATATCACATTACTTGTGGTAGGTGAGTACGGAAGGACCAACGCACAAAATTCTGGAGGATCTCAGCGGATCAGACAGCATTTAGGGAGGGGAATAAACACTCAACATTTCGGGTTGGGTCCCTGATCCAGATTCTACATCTACAGAATCTCTTGTGTTACAGAAGGATCAAAATGCTTAGATATTTAACTATACAGAACTCTCAAGTACATATATTTGAGCGTGGTACAGTTCTGTGCATTGTCACTTATTTGCATATCATGCAGGTTGGCAAATTCATGAATATTTAATATTTTCAAGTACAAATCTTGCCTTTTGATGTGTTTCATCGGTTGTCTTTCAAGATCAGCATAGAAGGAGAATTATCTGAGATGTTGCAAAATACTGTGTGGGTGTAGGAAATTACACATAACCCTTGTGCTACTAGGGAACACAAGGAAAGCCTTCTACACATGGGCTTGTCTACGAGCTGCAGGAACTAAAGATTACATCTCCTGGGGTACTGTGCCAAGTAATTAAACAAACTGCAGCAAACAATCTACTGGAGGAACATGACGGGCCAAGCAGCATCTGTCGGGGTGTGGGGAGTGGAGTAAAGAATTGTCGAAACCCTGCGTCAGGTCCCAATGCCACACGTTGACCCCAAATAGCAACAATTCCTTTCCTCCCATGGATGCTGCTTGACCTGTTGAGTTCTTCCAGCCGATTGCTTGTTGCTGAAGATTCCAGCATCTGCAGTCACTTGCGTCTTCAATCAAATAAAAGGTAGAGGATTTAGAGTTTCTTTGGATAGATGAAGGGTCCTGATGAAAAGCCTTGGCCCAGATCGTCACTGCTTCTACTCCTCTATAGATGACGTCTGACCCATTCAGTTCTTTCAGAACTTTGTGAGGGTTTCAGGCATCTTGTGTTTATTCTTTGAATAATGTTCAAAGAAGAAATTATAGATGGAAAAAATGATGGGCAGTGGGAGCGGGGTTGTGTTTGGTGATGACTAGAGGTTGGGGGTCCATGCAAGAATATATCCAATCAGTGTTGGTAAGCTTGTCTACACATGAGGAATCACCTTCTTGGCGTCCTCCACTTCGACTCTGCTGAGGGCAGTTGGAAACAGCCTGAGCAGATCAAAAAAAAAACCTGCAGATGCTGAAAATCTGGAACAAATACAGTACAAGTGCTGGAAACTCGCAGCAGATCAGGTTGCATCTGTGGGAAGAGAAACAGAGTTAACGTTTCAATGTCTAATCCCTGCTTGATGCTCCCAACCCGAAACCACTCCCGTGAAGAGAAAACAGAGTAAAAAGTCAGGCTATTGAACGACTAACAGCCATCGCCACCCCCAACCAGTATAGTCACAAGTAAGTTGACCCTAGGTGATAAACCCAGCTAAACTCCGAGGAGCAGGAACTAGCAAATTAAAGCACTGAGCAGGGACAACCCGACTGAGAAATCAGTGGGTGGAGTTTTGTGTTTGCACTCAGAGGACTTTATGAGGAACCTCCTGGAACTACTAAAGTGGCCACGGAGTGTATGTTCATGGCCTGCTGCCCATCCACTTCAAGATTCGACGTGTTGTGTGTCAGGGATGCTCTTCAGCACATCACTGTTGCAGTGTGTGGTTATTTGAGTTCCTGTCACCTTCCTTCCAGCCTCAACCAATCTGGTCATTCTCCCCTGACCTCCCTCATTAATGAGGCATTTTCGCCCACAGAACGGCTGCTCACTGGATGTTTTCTTTGTTTCGCACGCCATTCAAGACTGTTGTGTGTGAAAATCCCAGGAGATCAGTGGTTACTGAAATACTCAAACCACCCAGTCTGGCACCAACAATCATTCCACAGTCAAAGTCACCTAGATCACATTTCTTCTCCATTCTGATGTTTGGTCTGAACAACAACTGACCGTGTCTGCATGCTTTTATGCATTGAGCTGCTGCCACATGATTGGCTGATTAGATATTTGCATTGATGATCAGGTGTCCAGGTACCTAATAAAGTGGCCGCTGAGTGTATGTAGCATCATTACTGTGGTAAACAGCTCATGGGCATTTCACAGGAGTTTAACCAGAGAGAATTCAACACCATTGGGAGAGCTGCCTAAAAGCGTGGTCGTTAGAGTCTGGGGAAAGGGAAATCTTTGGGCTTTGGACTTTACAAGTTCAAGGCATGGTTGAAAACAGAGATATAAAAGAAAGAGGCCGGAATTAGCGTATCCCACAGGGCGGCAGTGTTGGAGGAGGTCTGATAGATTGGGAGGGTGAGTCTAGAAGATGGAATCAAGAAAAATGCTGTGGTCAAACCCTACATATTTTTGCTTCTATATGTGGTGTGCACTGGCTTTAAAATAAAGTGGAGTCAACATTAGTCGGGGGATATAGTTCAAGAACCACGAGGTAATGTTGCAGCTCTCGAGAGCACACAGAGTATTGTGTTCAGTTCCAGCTGCCTCATTATAGGAAGGATGTGGAAGCTTTGGAGAGGGTGCAGAGAAGATTTATCAAGATGCTGCCAGTGTCTTATGGGAATGAGTTGAGTGAGCTGGGGCTTTTCTCTTTGGAGAAAAACAGGATGAGAGGTGACTTGATAGAGGTTTACAAGATGACAAGAGACATAGCTCGAATGGAGAGCCAGAGATTTTTTAGCCAGGGCAGAAATGTGTAATACGAGGGGGCATAATTTTAAGGTGATTGGTAAAAGGTACAGGAGAGATGTCAGATGTAGATTCTTTTTTACACAGAATGGTGGGTGCTTGGAACACACTGCCAGGGATGATGGTAGGGGGAAATAAAAAAAAACTCTTAGATAAGCACCTCACAGACAGTGGCAGGAATTGAACACTGATTGGTAATTGCTGGTGCTGTAAAATGATTGTATTACCTGCTACGCTATCATGCTGCCTTTACTGTGCTATAGATTTGCTAAGTATGCCCACAGGAAAAGGAGTCTCAGGGTTGTATGTGGTGACATGTCTGTACTGCACTCTGATAATTAATTTTACTTTGAACTTTGAAATAGTGGGGCCACATTTGCTATTTTTCCAGTATGCAGGAACCATTCCAGGTTCTAATGGAAGTTGATGGCCAAGGCATCCACTATTACTATAGAAACCTCTTGGAAATAACCCAATTGAAATAATACTCCTCTGAATCAGGTTTACTATCACTGACATATGTCATGAAACTTGCTGCTTTGTGGCAGCCGTGCAGTGCAATAAATTAAGTATACAATAAATTGCTATAAGAAAGATATATTTTAAAAATTACATTAAATAATAAGTTACAAAAATAAGTTGTGCAAAAAGAGAGCAAAGATAGTGAGGAAGCATTCAGTGTCCACTCAGAAACCCTACGGTGGAGGGGAAGGATCTGTTCCTAAAATATTGACTGCGTGTCTTCAAGCTTCTGTGCGTCGTTTCTGATGGTAGTAACAGGAAAAGAGCACACCATGAATGATGTGGATCCTTAATGCTGGATGCCGTCTATCTGAGGCGTTGCCTTTTCAAGATGTTCTCAATGCTGAGGAGGCGTTCTCCAGGTTCCTGGGGAGAAGTGCTGTGTTCTGTTTGAATTTGATTACTGGGGAAAGGCGTGAAGTGCTGCCCTCCTGACAGTGCAGTATTCCCTCAGTGCCGGTGGGCCGTGGACCAGGCCTCAGATGTGGGGTCTAAAAGCCCAGCTCCTTCTGACCTCAGGTAAAGAGTCTTGCACAGTTGTATCAGTGAATATCCCTTTAAGGGTTTCACCTCGGCAAATTTTATCCTAACTGCATCGTGATTCAAGGGAGCACGTTGTGCCACAATTATCCCAGTCCACATGGGCCATGTTGGGGGAGGAACAGGAGGACACAGAGGGAAAGTTCTGCACATTCCTGGCTTGAGAAACAGTGAATATTTGAAGGGAAAGTATTTTCTAGTTTTCCTGTGGTGTTGCATCTAAATCTTGGCACTTACATTATGAACTGGATGATTTGTGATTTATGATCCGAATCAACTGCAATTTGGTTACATGATTCCAAATCTTTTGCCAAAAATCTGCCCCACATTGGTGCTGAGTGATTGAACTGCATGTGTTGTATTTGAATGCACGCAGCATAAGAAATAAAATGGACGACTTTGAAATTTCAGCTACAGATTGGCAAGTATGACGTTGTGGCCATCTCTGAAACTTGGCTAAAGGACGGCTGCCATTGGGAGCTGAACGTCCAGGGATATACGGTGTATCAGAAAGAACGGTTAGTAGGCAGAGGGGGTGGTATGGCCCTATGATTAAGAAATAATATTAAATCATTAGAAAGGGATGACATAGGATCGGAAGGTGTAGAGTCTCTATGGGTTGAGTTAAGAAATGGCAAGGGTAAAAGGACCCTAATGGCAGTTGTATACAGGCCTCCAAACGGCAGCCAGGATGTGGATTACAAATTACTGCAGGAGATAGAAAAGGCGTGTCAGAAGGGCAATGTCATGATAACCTTTGGGGACTTTAACATGAAAGTGGATTGGGAAAACCAGGTCAGTACTGGATCTCAAGAGAGAATTTGTGGAATGTCTAAGGGATATCTTAGTAGAGCAACTTGTTGAGCCCACTAGGGGATTGGCTGTGCTGGATTGGGTGCTGTGCAAAGATCTGGAGGTGATAAGAGAACTTAAGGTTAAGGAACCCTTAGGGAACAGTGATCACAATATGATTGAGTACACTTTGATATTTGAGAAGGAGAAACTAAATTACAATGTGTCTGTGTTTCAGTGGAATAAAGGAAATTACAATGGCATGAGAGGGGAACTGGCCAAGGTTGACTGGAAAGGGACACTAGCAGGAAGGACAGCAGAGCAGCAATGGCTGGAGTTTCTGTGAAAAGTGAAGGAAGTGCAAGACAGATATTTTCCAAATAAATAGAAATTTTTGAATGGAAGAAGGACACTACTGTGGCTGACAAGTGAAGTCAGAACCAAAGTAAAAGCAAAAGAAAGGGCATACAAGAAAGCCAAAGTTAGTGGGAAGATAGAGGATTGGGAAGCTTTTAAAAACTTGCAGAAGGAAACTAAGAAGGTCATTCGGAAGGAAAAGATAAATTATGAATGGAAGCTGGCAGCTAATATCAAAGAAGCTTTTTTAAGTATATAAAGGGTAAAAGAGAGTTGATGGTAGACATAGGATCAGTAGAAAATGATACTGGAGATATTGTAACGAGAGACGCAGAGATGACAGAGGAACTGAATGCGTAATTTGCATCAGTCTTCACAGTGGAAGACACCTGCAGTATATCGGACATTCAAGAGTGTCAGGGAAGTGAAGTATGTGCAGTGAAAATTACGACTGAGAAGGTGCTCAGGAAGCTTAATGGTCTGAGGGTGGATAAATCTCCTGGACCTGATGGAATGCACCTTCGGGTTCTGAAGGAAGTAGCTGGAGAGATTGCGGAGGAATTCAGAATCAGAATTAGAATCAGGTTTATTATCACCAGCATGTGATGACAAATTTGTTAACTTAGCAGCTGCAGTTCAATGCAATGCATAATCTAGCAGAGAGGAAAAAATAATAATAGTAAATAAAATAAAATAAAATAATAATAAATAAACAAGCAAATCAAATACACATATTGAACAGATAAAAAAAGAACGTGCAAAAACAGAAATACTGTATATTAAAGAAAGTGACTAGTGTCCAAAGATTCAATGTTCATTTAGGAATCAGATGGCAGAGGGGAAGAAGTTGTTCCTGAATCACTGAGTGTGTGCCTTCAGGCTTCTGTACCTCCTACCTGATGGTAACAGTGAGAAAAGGGCATGCCCTGGGTACGAGAGGGTCCAGAGGAGGTTTACGAGAGTCCTTTCCATAGATGCTGCCTAACCTACTTAAAATGGTTGTCATTGTTGTGGGAGCTTGCTGCACACAGAAGGCCTGGTTGCCATGTTTTAAGGCCCAATCTTTTGCTTCCGAAGCCTTGAATGCATTCTGAGTAAATTGGCCGTGCCCTGCATTGAAGTTTTGCTCTGGGTTATACACGCCACCATATACCCCATATCTAAACCGACAGATGGTGTAGTGCATCAGTATCCCAGCTTGTCCCCATGAAGATAGTGTTGACACTTTCAACAGTAAATCTGTACCAGTGACAAACCAACCCTCCCTAAACTCCTAAAGAAAGTAAAGCTGCTGGTACACTTTCCTTATGACTGCTTCTCTGTGTTCAGCCTAGGCCAGGCTATCCAATATAGTATCAGACACACAGTACCTATCTTTACTAATCCCATTTGCCCTCTTTAGGTCCACAGTCTCTATTCAAATGCCCGTCTAGAAAAAGAACAGTACAGGCCCTTTGGCCCACAATGTTGTGCCAAATTTTTAACTGCCTCTAAGATCAATCCAACCCTTCCCTCCCACATAACCCTCCATTTTTCATTCATCCACGTGCTGTCTTAAATGTCTCTAATGTATCTGTTTCTACCACCACCCCTGTCAGCATGTTCCACACACTCCTCACTCTCTGTGTAAAATAAAAACCTGCCTCTGACACCCTCCCCTATACTTTCCTCCAATCAACTCGTACTAGCCATTGCCATCCCGGGGAAAAGGTGCCGGTTGTCCACTCTGTCAATGCCTCTTATCATCGATCACGGGATTGGTCTTTGTTAATAGCAGAACAGACTTGATGGCTTGATTGGCCTATTGATTCTTCTCTTCATATTTATATTTCTGTTTATAATCTGACTTTGTGAGGATTGTGAGTTATCATTGGGAAGGAAGAGACAGTTTAAATTTCTGCTTCTGATCTTCGGTTTGACTGTTTATTGAGAACCAGGACCCCAGCAGCCTGAGCTACTGAAGTGGACAGCAACCAGAAGCTTCAAATGGACACAAGAGACTAGCTCGCACCCAGACAAAATCCATGCAGTCACAGGGAGAATGTACAAACTATTTACAGACAGTGGTGTGAAATATTTATTTGTTTATGTGGAGATACAACGTGCAACAAGCACTTCCAGTCCAACGACCGATATAACCCTGGCCTAATTACCGAGCAATTCACAATGACCAGTTAACCCACTAACCGGTACATCCTTGGACTGTGGGAGGGAACCCATGCAGTCATGGGGAGAACACACAAACTCCTTAAAGACGGCGCAGGAACCGGACCCCAACCTCCAATGCCCTGAGCTGAAATAGCATTGCGCTAACTGCTATGCTACTGCGGTGCCCTGAATTGAGCCCCGATCAGTGATCACTGCCGCTGTAACCATGCCGCAAGCATTATGAGAAAAGGAGAGGCATAGAGACTGCAGGCTATGGGTCGCTGAATCACTATAATAGATTCTGATGGCATATCAGAGTCTTTATTGTGGCGTCCATTGAGATCAAGGATACACTATACCTCAGGCATGTTGCCAGAGGGAATTGAATCATACAATAAAGATTTATCCCTGCCTCAGCTCATAGTCTGGCAGATGAAAACTTTCCTCAGATTCAGGATTAATTTCATTTTGTCTGCAAAGAGGCTCGAAGGACAGTGTTTGAGCCAGTGAAGTGATATGCTATTAAAGTTCAAACAGAAATTAGTCAGCATTTGACTTCTCTTTCCACGATAGGGAATGTTCTGTGTTACTACGTCCAGCCCAGAACTGAGAGAATTCATCTGATCTAATCACCCTTGGACACGGAGTCAGGATATTCCGAATGAAAGCCAAGTTCTCTAACTTCCAGTAATTTCTCCCCCTCCCCCATCCTTCTTCTTCCATTCCATACTCTTGCTCCCCTCTTTTCTCCTCACCTGCCTATCACCTCTCGCTGGTGCCCCTTCTCCTTCCCTTCCTCCCATGATTTCTCCCCTCCTATCCGATTATTCCCCCAGCCCTACCTTTTCGACCTATCGCCTCCCAGCTTCTCTCTCCATCCCACCTCCCCCGCCCACCTGCCTTCACCTATCACCTCCGAGCTTGTACTCTTTGCCCTTCCCCCAATTTCTTATTCTGGCTTTCTCTCCTTTCCTTTCCAGTCTTGGCCCAAAACGTCGACTGTTTATTCATTTCCTTTTTTTAAATTTTCTTTTTTGTAATTTATTTTTTTATTGAAGTTCATCATCAAACAAACATTTCCATAAGATGTATTTCAGACATTGTACATATATATCATATAATCATATATGTCACAAATCTCCACAAAGTATTTATCTGAGGTACACACTTATAGAAAAGAGTGGAAAGAAAAAACAAGCAAAAGGGCAGAACTATGTACAAGTAGGGCGTGATCTTTTGTTTTTACAACAGATTCATTGATTTGTGAGAATAAAATCAGGCCTATGAGGCATTATTTAGTTAAACCATTTTTCCCAGTATGAATCAAATTGATTCCAAAATTCTCTTACGCTTGATTGGATTTAATAGCCCATTGACATTAAAAGAAATGAATTTTACCTTGTCCTTAGCCATCTGTATTTATCTGTCAATGTACCATTGAAATTAGAATAAAACTTAATCGATCTACTCCTTGAACAAATACGAACCAGGAAACGCAGATAATAACAAAAATGGCAACAAATGTGTGATTCCAAGGCTGAGGTCTCTAGTAGATGACCCTGCGTTGAGCTAGAGGAAATGTCTAGCTGTGGGGGATAACCCCTTCCTACTTGTGAGTTGAGGGCCCCCAATGCAGTATTCATAAGTCAGTGAACTAATCCATTACATAGAAAAGATTACCCTGTGTACTCCTCCTATATATACATATATATATATACATACACACACACACACACACACACACAAATATATATATATATATATATACACACACACATTACATACATACATATATATATATATTCTCATTTTGGTGGGGAAAAAGGAGTAAGTGAGCGAATAAAGAATAACAACTAAGTAATATAAAATCCACATTATAATAAGTATTTCTCGAGATAGGTATATCACCATGTACTTTTGCTTTCATTTAGCTTCTCAACATTTTTAAAGTTAGCTAAACCTTATAGCTCTTCTGAAGGGGGTGAGGACTGTCTTTGGGAAACTCCCGGTCTCTTCCTGATATATTTCTCTCGGTCTCCTCCCGTCTCCTGCCTTCTTGATTCTCGCACTATTTCCCAAGCGGAGCGGGACAGTTCCTCAGTCAGGCTTTCGCTCATTTTGGTGACACTGACGGAAAAACCTCTGGCCTTCATGTCTGTAGTCGCCTCTTCCACCGTCTGGTACAACCGCGTCCCGTTGTTGGGGGAGTAATCTTGGTCGAAATATATTAATTTATCGTCGAAAAACACTCTCTTCTTACCCCAGGCCCTTTGTAGAATCTGCGTCTTGGTGCTGTACCGAAGGAATTTAATTATTATAGAGCGTGGCTTTCTGTCCTGGGTAGGTTTCGGAACCAGCGCGCAGTGCGTCCTCTCGATTTCCAGCTCCATAGTTGAGGGAAGATCCAATGCGTCCCACAGTAAATTTTTGACAAACTCCGTCATAGACGAGCCCTCCACTCCTTCGAACATTGTAGATTCTGATATTTTTCTGCCGTGATCTTCCCTCCAGATCAAGCAGTTTACCTTCTTGGTGATGTATTATTTTTATTGTCTTGCTCAGTATCCGTTCCATGTTTTGAACGTGATCTTCCACCTTCTCGATTCGAGTCTCTGCCATCGCTATTTTTTGATTAACACTGGCGAGCTCTGCCTTAATATCCCAGAGCTGCTGCTTTATTTCTTTCTGGACCTCCATTATCTCTTTCAGGATTTCAAACATATTCGCCGCTTCGACTGAGCGAGGCCCAGCAGCCGCCTCGCTAGCACGCGGTCAGGTAGGAGAGCCGCTCGCTGCACTCCTCTCGGACCCAGGCTCCGCAGTGTCACTTTTTTTATATCCGTTCCTTTTCCCCGTTCTTGCCCCTCTTTTCAGTTCAAATATTTTTCAAAAAATATTGTATTTGATGGAATAACGGGGCTTAATAAGCGCTTTTCCGGAGGAGCTAGTGACTTAAGCTGCCATTCTCGACGATGATGTCACCGGAACCCCCTGTTTATTCATTTTCATAGATATGGCCTCCTCCAAGAGGACCACGACTTGATGTAGGGTTTGGAGGCTTGTATGCCTCAAGACCCAGAGAGCTATGTTGTCTGGATCTAGGGCTTTATGCTTTGGTTCCTGGTAGGGGCATGATGCACCATCAATAACTCTCGGAGATGTGAGGCGAGAGATAGGCTTTTATTAGCTGGAAGAGAGAGCACTATCAGCAGCAAGAGACCATCATACAACATCCTGGAGACTGAGGGAGGAGCAGTGCCTCCAATCGCCTTTATACAGGGGTCTGTGGGAGGAGCCACAGGAGCAGTCAGCGGGGGGGGGGGGGGCGTATCCAGACAGGTATATGTAGTTCACCACAGGGCACCCATGCCAAACAGGTGAAAGGGTAGAGGTCACACTAAGAGTGGTCCGCCAGTCGTTCTGGTTTGGTGGTTCAGCGCAGGACTAACAACTCTGACTGGTAAAACAAAACTGTTACAGAAACAGCAGTGAAGAATCCTTCTACTTCTGTGTGTGAAGGTATTCCTGAGTCTCCACCTGGTACTTCCATGACTGACTTAGAGAGCTATTGACACAATGAAGGAAGCGCGGAACCTCACCAGAGGCGGAGACCTTCATTGCTGCCCGAAACGCTAGAGGTGTAATGGGCGGAGGTAGGTATAGATACGGCCTGACCTAATGAGTTCCTCCAACATTTTGTATATGTCACTCCCAAGTGTTACCCGAATCATCTAATAATGTAAATTAAAAGCCTAACAGTCTTGCCAGTGGGTTATAAATGGATTACATACAAACAGAATAAGAAGACTTTTAACTTTTAATAATATTTGACCTCCCTCTGGCTTCAATCCAATTGTATGGCCAAAGTGCAACTCTTGAAAGCCTCAGGAAAGACAAATTACAGGACAATTTTCTTTCTTTTCTGCCTTAGGCAGAGTCAATGCTCCATCTACATTAAATTGCTTTGAAATGTTCTTTGAAAGGACGTGAAGGTTGTGCCGTTATAAGACAACAGGCTAAATGTTGTGTTTGGGTGGTACAGATTAATAGAAATTTGTCTCCAGGCACTACAGTTGGTTTCTGTCAATTTCCCCATGGGAATCCTTTGATAGCACACCCTCTGCACGCTACTCTTGCAAATGCCCAGGCTGTGAAACCCCCTGTAATTAGCAATGTACTAATGCCTTTGCACTGTGTTGTTTGATTAATAAATAATGGCCAGGACTCCAGCAGAAACTAACTTGCTCTGCTTCCTAAATGTGCCAAATGTTCGCAGTCAGCATTGGTTAAGGTTTGGTTTTAAAGTTGGGACATCCACACACTCAGTACAGCGCTGGATTGTCAGACTTCTCAAACATCTGATGGTACTTAAACCAACAATTTCTGACGGTAACCTTCTAACGCTGAACCAGATTGATGGCAAAGTTGCCATTGTATTTGACCCTGAGATAGGTCTACAAATATACGTTTTCTCTTTTCCCCGCATCAACCTTCTCTTGCCATGGGAACGTTTAATAATTCCAATAATGTGACTAGCAGTTTGCACCTCATATAAACCTCCACTTCCATTGCTACCTGTATTTTAATTCACATGTTCTCATTCTCCCTTCAACCTACACTTCCTGGCTGATGCAGGCTAACAATGCAACATATCCTCTGTTATATGCTGCATCAGATGACGTGGACAAGCCTGGTCTTTCCATGAACATGATTGTTCTTGGCAATATTTTCTACAGAAGCGGTTTGCCATTTTACACCTTCTGGGCAGTGTCTTTACAAGACGGGTGACCCCAACCATTATCAATACTCATCAGAGATTGTCTGCCTGGCGTCACTGGTCACAGAACAAGAACTTGTGACATGCACCAGCTGCTTATACAGCCATCCCTTGGCTTCATGTGATCCTCACTGGGCAGGGTGGGGGGGGGGGGGGTGCTGAGCAGGTGCTACACCTTGCCCAAGGGTGATCTGTAGGCTAATGGAGTGAAGGAGCGTCTTACACCTCCTTTGGCCCACCCTGCCACACTAATGCTACAGTATCTCACTTCAAAGTTTGCATCCTGACTTCCATTTCTTTCCAGGGGCTCAGCTGTCCCTGACTCTGTAACAGCCACCAGCCTTACGTCCTCTGTTCTGCTTCAGTTTGCCATTTGGGGCCATTCATTGGCCCTGTGCCCTAGAGGCCCGGAGCGGACTACTCTGGGATCGGAGGCCAGTTTGTGTGCGTGAGGGGTGGGTGGGAAAGGGGGCTTGTTCTGCTGAACATTGTGGGTGTACTGCAACGTGTGGCAACACTTGTAGGCTACCCCACCAGTGTGTTGGTTGTTAATGCAAATGACACATTTCTCTAAATGCTTCGATGCACATGTGCATAAATCTGAATCTGAAATCTGAAAAATTTGGGGATGAGAGGAGTGCTGTACACAGAGTTTCAGTGGGCAAAGCTAATGGATGATCCCATGGAGGCTTTGAAGAGAATTGATTGGGTAGCCACAGAGACATTTATTCCACTGGTACAGGAATCTATCACAGATGACCACAGCCTTAAATCAGACCAAGAAAATTCAGAAGAGTAAACTTGCTTACCCAAGAGTGATGGGGTGGGGCATCCTCCCACGACAAGAGCCTCATTGGTAGCTTAAACTGTTAAATTAAAATCTGAAATCAGTCAAGGAAAGTGGACTGAGTGTTGGTGGAATGAGTTTCCTAACTGAATGGTGAGGCATGTTTGATGGGCTGAATGGCTGTTACCTATGCTTCTATCACATAACAGCATGAAACTGTACATTGCAGTGACTGCATTGGAAACGAGCACTGTCCTAACCCAGTCATCCATCCAATCCTGACCTCTGGCATGCCCCATGTCTTCCTCATTTCTGAGTAGGCAGTTGTGTCTTCACCCCCTAAAAACAGGAGGTTCTGAAGATGCTGAGAATCTTGAACAACATACGCACAAAGTGCAGTTGAGCTCAGTGGGTCAGGCAGCATCTATAGAAGGAAATAAACCGTCAGTGTTTTGGATCGAGACCCTTCATCTTGACTCTTTTAAAAAGGCGGTGGAGGGAAGGGGTGGAGCACGGCACAAGAATTCTGCAGATGCTGCAAGTCCAGAGAAACTCACATAAAATGCTGAAGGAACTCAGCAGGTCCGGCAGCATCTATGGAGGGGAATAAACAGTCACCAATTTGGCCCAAGACTTCATCAGACCAATAGCTGTTTGGTCCTCTCTGTAATTTCCTCCATTTCTGTTTCTTGCTTTTCCTTAAAACCCATCCTAACATGAATTTCAGCTGAGCTTCACTACTGGTGGACCCGGCCATTCCAACGTTCCGCTGACCAACCTCCCCTCTTTCAGCAGCTCTGAGCATGGGTCACTCTGATCACTGCTGCCCATAACCCAGACCACATCAAGTCCACGTCCCAATCACTTATGTACTTGACAACCTACAATGTTAAACTATCCCATAAACCGGAAGTTCAGATTCTGGTTCATGCCCTTCCAGAGCATCATCTGCCTGTGTGCAGCCAGCTTTAAGACCCTTACCTAAAAAGGCGTACATTAGCGTTGGAGGCAATCCAAAGAAGCTAGCAAGGTTCAGCAGGCTAACTTCTGGA
Source organism: Hemitrygon akajei (assembly GCF_048418815.1). Classification (NCBI taxonomy): domain Eukaryota; kingdom Metazoa; phylum Chordata; class Chondrichthyes; order Myliobatiformes; family Dasyatidae; genus Hemitrygon; species Hemitrygon akajei. The sequence goes on along the minus strand of NC_133144.1, from coordinate 59,848,039 downwards.
ACAAGAGGGTTGTCCTATCAAGAAAGGCTGGACAATCTGGATTGTATCCTTGGAATTTAGAAGAGCAAAGGGCAAATACATTCAAACATGGGAGATCCAATGGGGTCTTGACAGAGGATATATTGAGGTGTTTTCAGCAGTGGGAGAGTCTTGAACAAAGGAACTGAGTTGCAAAGTAAGGGACCAATTATTTAAAGCCAATGTGTGTAGAAATTCCTTCTCTTTGGAGTTAGTGAACTCCTGAAATTCTCCGCTCAGAGGCTGGTGGAAGACAGTTCATTAGAAGTTCAAGTTTATTTCAAGGGTTTAAATTCAGTGAAAATTAGCTTTCTGCAGCAGCAGCACAGTACATGGCAAACATGACAAGCGTAAATTACATCAAATTAAATTAACATAAATTATACATAACTTACATGACAAAATAAGCAAAAATAAACATCACGACATAAACTCAAGGGACTCTGCAGATGCCGGAAATCCAAAGTAACACATAGAAAGTGCTGGAGGAACTCAGCCGGCCAGTCAGCATCTATGGAGAGGCATAAAGTTTCCGCTACTTCCATTGTAGTGACAGTGGGGAAGAATCTGTTGTTGAACCTTGAGCTGTGAGTCTTCAGGCTCCTGTACCACCTGCCTGAAAGGCAGCAACAAGAGGGCATTGCTCGGATGGTGAGTTAGATAAATATGGAAAAGTGGAAGAATTGAGGGTAATCAGAAACTGGCACAAAGGAAGAGTTGAGGCCAGAATAGATCAGCCGTGATTGCATTGAATGGCAGGGTAGGGTTGAGGGGCCAGGTGGCCCACTCTTTCTCCTGTTCCCTTGTGTTTCTGTGTCATTCCATTCTCACTTCTTGCACATCCCAGGATTCAGCTACTCTACATGTTCTGGTTTGCGTGTTGGCTTGTGTATTGATTTCAACGTAGGCAGCTAGGATGCAACATCCATGGACAACCCCAACCAGAGGAGGGCCATCAGTTACACTGTCACTGGTGATCACACCTTCAGCTGCCAAGACCCTCTACTCCGGATGTCTCTTCACCTCTCCTCTCTTCCCTCATCAAAACCTATCTCCTTGATTAAACCGTAAGAGACACAAAAAGCTGGACTCAGCAAGTCAGGCAGCATCTATGGAGGCGAGTAAGCAGTCAATGGTTTGGGCTGGAAAGGAAGTGGGGAGAACCCAGATTAAGAAGGTGGAGGAAGGAAGAGAAGGAGTAGAAGTTGGCATGTAATGGGAGAGACCAGGTGAGGGGCATGGTGGGTTGGTGGGGGAGGGTGGATTAAGTGAGGTGAGAAGCTGGGAGATGATAGGTAAAAAAGATGAAGGGCTGAAGAAGAAGGAATCTGATAGGAGGGGACAGTGGATCATGGGAGAAAGGGGAGGAGGAAAACCAGAACGAGGTGATGGGAAGGTGAGGAGAAGAGGATAACCAGAATGGGAAATGGAAAAAGAGAGGAAGTGGGATGGGGAAGAAATTACTGGAAGTTAGAGAAATCGATGTTCATGCCATCTTGTTGGAGACTACCCAGACAGAATATGAGGTGTTGCTCCTCCAACCTGTTCTTGGCCTCATTGTGGAGTAGAGGATGCCATAGATGGAAAGAATGGGAATGGGAACTCAAATTGAAATGGGTAAACGCTGGGAGAACCTGCCTTTTGTGGCAGGAGGAGCGAAGGTGCTCGATGGTATTTGATCAAATTTTTTATCATCTACTCTCTCAGGTGGCCCAGTGTCAAATGCTACTTGATAGCAATCCTATTAAGCATTTTGTGATGTTTAAACTGTTTATAAATCAAAGCATTCTGTGCAGTCTGCCGGGGAATTGGTGATTGGTTCAGTGGCTCTACCCAGCTGCGTTTCTGTGAAAAACAACCAAATGTCTGACTGTGCTGTTCAGAGATACGTATTCCTTTAAAGTGCTGCTTATATAACTGTCCTCTCCGCATTCCAGTTAAAGAGCACGTGATCTGTGACTCACTGCACTAATACACACTGCTCTCCTCACCTGAAGGTTCTCATTAGCACGGCTGTCATCCAGTGTCAGAAACACAGGACCCACAATGAATTTGCTTCAGTAGTTTGGAACTGGAAAAGGAAACAGCTGTCATCTTGCACAGAACAACAACCATCTTCTCCTAGCAGATGGATTAATTACGGTAGTCTTGATAGGCTTTTAATTGTTAAGCAGAAGCTTATAAACGCTATTTGTGGCAGAAGCGTTATTTTAGTTATAACTAGTGATAACTGACGGATCAATCATGGCCTAAGGACCCTTTCTGCATTAGCCTGAACAGACACTAGCTGTCCACTCTATCCATGCCTCTTATCATCTTGTACACCTCTATCAAGTCACCTCTCTTCCTCCTTCACTCCAAAGAGAAAAGCCCTAGCTCACTCAACCTATCCTCATAAGACATGCTCCCCAATCCAGACAGCATCCTGGTGAATCTCCACATCCTTTCTAAAGCTTCTACATCCTTTCTACAATGAAACAACCCAAACTGAAAGCAAAACTCCAAGTGCACTCTAATCAGAGTTTTATGGAGCTGCAATATTACTTTGTGACTCTTGTACTTACCCACCCTGACTAATTGAAGGCCAACACGCCATAAGCCTTCTTAACTACCCTATCAACATGCATGCCATTTGAGGGATCTATGGACATGGACTTCAAGATCCCGCTGTTCCTCCATACTGCCAAGAATCCTGCCATTAACCTTGGACTGTGCCTTCAGGTTCAACCGTCTAAAGTGTATCTCTTCACACTTTCCTGGAATCAATTCTGTCCGCCGCTTCCCAGCCCAGCTCTGCATCCTGTCAGTGACCTGTTGTAACCTATGACGAGCTTCTATGCTATCCACAACTCCAGCAACTTTTGTGTCATCTGCAAACTTATTAACTCACCCTTCTCCTTCCTTGTCCATCATTTATAAAAATCACAAAAAGCAAGAGTTCCAGAACAGTTCCCTGCAGAACACCACAGGTCATGAACCTCCAAGCAGAAAACACTCCATCTGTCTAACTATCTATTGAGATACAGCATAGGCCCTTCCGGCCCTTCCAGCTGCACTGCCCAGAAACACCCGATTAATCCTAGCCTAATCATGGGACAATTTACAATTACACAAATCTGGACTGTGGGAGGAAACCCATGTAGTCACAGGGAGAACCTACAAACTCCTTACAGGCAGTGGGTGGGAATTGAACCCCAGTCACTGGTACTGGAAAGCACTGTGCTAACCACTTTCTGCCTTCTGTGGTGAAGCCAATTCTGAATCGGCACAACGTAAGTCATGAAATGTTGTTTTGTGGCAGAGGTGCAGGCTTAACAGATCACTATAAGTTAATAAAAACAAACAGGTAAGAAGTACCAAAGAGCAAAAGTAATGTCGTATTCGTAAACCTTCAGAAGTCTGATGGAAGAGGGGAAGAAGTATTCCTAAAACATATGATAACATAAGTATGTTATATGATGGAATGTGACTAATGTATAATGGAGTAAGTATAATGAAATACTTCCATGACTAAAGCATTAGCGATGCTCAAACTTTACCCCAACCAGAACCACACAGCCTGCTGCCTGAACTACTCACTCCCTCCACTGCAGATGTATCATAGCTGGAGTGTGCATCATCAGTGCTGGTGTTAGTTACTTGCCATTACTGTCAGGTTTGGTGCAGCATCCTCTCACAATGTACAAAAACTAACAGCAAACTCCCAGGTCAGCAGAAATGGCCGTTGGCTGCCGCCTACCACCACGACAGAACTTGTATGCGTCTAGGACAAAGAAGTGGGCAGGAAGATCACCCAGTGAACTGCCTTTACCAAAAGCTCCCTTCTATAGGGTTACTGAAACAAAAACTTCACACCATTTTAAAAGTTTCTGCCCCCAGGCAGTTAATCTGATCAACCATTCTAGTTAGCCCACGTACCTCCACCCTCCTCATCTATTACCCCCGTCACTACACTGCCCTGCAGACTGTTCAAATCACTGTTTATAACGCTGGTGACATTGTAAATACAGGCTGGTATTTATGCATATTTTTTCTATATCCACACCTCTAACTTTATTTTTATATAATTCCTTATTCTCATAATTGTAAAATGTGACATGTCGTGCCAACACAGCACAGCACATTCCTCGTATGTGGTGAAGAAAGCTGATCCCCGATCCTTGTCCAGGCTACTTCAGCAGCACCTCCCAGGCACGATGGAAACAGGAATGTAGATGTGAATCTGCCCTTTGGAACTGGTTTACTGTCACAGGTACAGTGCCTGGATCGTCTTGCATACAGTTCACACAGATCAAATCATTACACAGCACGTTGAGCTAGTAAAGAGTAAAAGAATAACAGACTGCAGAATGAAGTGTAACAGCGTGCTGCAGGAAAGCAATGGGGTGCAAGATCATAACAAGGTAGATTGTGAGGTCTAGAGTCCATCCATCTGGCTTAGAGCCACGTGGTAGAAGCTGTCCCTAGGTCTGGTGGTATATTTCTGTTAGGCTCGTGAATCGTCTGCCCAATGGGAAAGGGGAGGAGAGAGGATGTCCAGCGTGAGTGGGGTCTTTGATTTACTGAGGCAGCGAGAGAGTCCAAGGAGGGGAGGCTGGTTTCCGTGATGCCCACAGCTCTCTGCAGTTTGTCGTGGTCGCAGACCAAACTGTCTTCATGCTTGCAGATAGGAGCACCACCCTACCCTCAACAATTAAAACTGTCCTTCTATTCTCATTTAGTGGCACAGTGGGTAGAGCCACTGCCCCACAGCTACAGCAAACTGTATTCCATCCTGCTGTCTGTGCGGAGTTTGCACGTTCTCCTTCTGATTTCCTGCAGGTTTTCTGGTTTCATCCCACATCCCAAAGACTCATGGCTGACAGGTTCATTGGCCACTGTAAAGTGTTGCTAGTGCTTAGGTGAGTGCGGGAATCTTGAGGAGTGCCATGTTTATAGATAGATTTTTATTTCTTGTATGTTTTAGTGAGTTCGGTTGTTGTTCCGGGGGGCTGCGATTGGTATATTGCGTGATTTTGTCCTGGTCGTTTTAGTATTTTAGTTCTTTCTTGGTTTTAATGTTAAATTTTATAAATAGGTTACTTGTTTTGTTTTGTTTTCTCAACACTTCAAATGATGCTGTAAAAACAACGAGCAACATGAACTGTTTGAATCCTGGCAAACACTTGAGTGGCAACTCATAAAATCAAGAGACTCTCAGATGCTGGAAATCTTGAACAGCACGTAAAGTACTGGAGGAACAGTAGATCGGGCAGCATCTATGAAGGGAAATGAACAGCTGATGTTTCAGGTTGAGCCTCTTCATTGGCACTGGAAAGGAAGGTTGGAAAGATGTTGGAGTCTATTACTAAGCCTGAGATTTTGGGGTACTTGGAGGCACATGATAAAATAGGCCAAGCCAGCATGGTTTTCTAAAGGGGAAATCTTGCCTGAAAAATCTGTTGGGATTCTTTGAGGAAATAACAGACAGGATAGACAAAGTCATAGGCATAGTCGGTAAATGTTGTTAATTTCGAGTTTCTGAAGGGTTTTGACAAGATGCTATTCCTAAAGCTGCTTAACAATACAAAAGCACTTTGTATTACAGGGAAGATACTAGTGTGGATAGAAGATTGGCTGACTGGCAGGAGGCAAAGAATGGGAATAAAGGGGTCCTATTCAGGTTGGCTGCCAGTGGCGAGCAGTATGCCCTGGGGGTCAGTATTCAGACCACTTCTTTTCATGTTGTATCCCAAGGATTTGGATGAAGGAATTGATGGCTTTGTAGCTAAGTTTGTGGGTGATATGAAGAGAGATGGAGGGGCAGGTAATGTTGAGGAAGCAGGGAGTCTGCAGAAGGACATAGACAAATCGGGGAATGGGCAAAGAAGTGGCAGATGTAGGGAAGTGCATGGTCATGCACTCTGGCAGAAGGATAAAGGTGTGGACCATTTTCCAAACGGGGAGAAATTTCAAAAATCAGAGGTGCAAAGGGACTTGGGAGTCCTTGTGCAGGATTCACTAAAGGTTAACTTGCAGGTTGAGTCAGTGGTGAGGAAGTCAGATACAATGCTAGCATTCATTTCAAGAAGACTAGAATAAAAAAAAGCAAGAATGTAATGCTGGGGCTTTTTAAGGCATCGGTCAGGCTGCACTTGAAGTATTGTGAGCAACATTGGGCCCCATGTCTATGAAAAGATGTACTGGCATTGGAGAGGGTCAAGAGGAGGTTTACACGAATGACTCCAGGAATCAAAGGGTTACTGTATGAGGAATGTTTGATCGCTCTGTGACTGTACCTGCTGCAGTTTAGAAGAATACTGGTGGGGGTGGGGGGGGGGGGAATCTCATTGAAGCCTATTCAATATTGAATATTGGATAGAGTGGATGTGGAGATAGTTTCTTATAACAGGGTCTTCCAGGACCAGAGGGCACAGCCTCAGAAATGAAGGGTGTTTACTTTGAACAGAAATGAGAAAAAAAATCTTTAGCCAGAGAGTGGTGAATCTGTGGAATTCATTGCCACAGACAGCTGTGCAGACCAAGTCATGGGGTATATTTAAGGTGAAGGTTCATATGTTCTTGATTAATCAGGCCATCACAGGTTACTGGGAGAAGGCAGGAGAGTGGGGTTGAGAGGGTTAATAAATAAAACAGCAGAGCATGCTCAGTGGGCTGAATGGCCTAATTCTGCTCTTATGTCTCATGGTCTTATAGAGACAGAAGTCGGAATAAGGAGGTGGGGGAGGGATAGGAGTACAAACTGGTGAGACCAGATGAGGGGGAAGGTGGGTGAGTGGGGGAGGGGGATAAAGTAAGAAGCTGGGAGGTGATAGGTGGAAAAGGTAAGGTGTTGAAGAAGAAGAAATCTGATAGGAGAGGATAGTGAACCATGGAATAAAGGGAAGGAGGAGGGGAATCACAAGGAGGTGATAGGTAGGTGAGTAGAAGAGAAAGGGTAAGAGGGAAACTAGAATGGGGAATGGAGAAAGAGAAAGGGGAAGGGGAGAAATTAATGTTCATGCCATTAAGTTGGAGGCTGCCCAAATGGAATATGGGCAGTATTGCTCCTCCATCCTAAGTTTGGCCTCATCATGGCAGTAGTGGAGGGCATGGACAGGCATGTCAAAGACAGGATGAATTGTCCATTCAAATCAAAATTTGGGTGCATAATCTAATTGGGTGATTCTAGCTTCTCTTTCAGTTTACTTCCCTTACAGCTACTTTTAACATCCAGCTAGTAGAACATGTGATTACAGTCAGTAAACTACTACAAAACTCAAAATAGTAAGTATTTCTTGTCTCATCCAATAGCATTAAAACATTAACAAGAGAAAATTTGCAGATGCTGGAAATCCAAGCAACATGCACAAAATGCTGGAGGAACTCAGCAGGCCAGGCAGCATCTACGGAAAAGAGATAAAAACATTGGAGGGAATAATATCTCACCAATGTTATTCTGGGAGTTCCTTCACCAAGAGGACCACAGTCATTATCTCTCCCTCTCTCTCACACACAAGGCAGAAAGTATGAGAAGTATCAGTGAAAGACATTAAAAAATTTTCAAAATTGCCTGGCAGCAATGAATTTTTCAAACTCTGTGCAGATTTCTTCTGTTCCCTGAATGGTGTAAATGTTATCATGCTGAGGGAACATCTGATGTCCGGCCGAGCTGTCATTACTTACCTATGAGCCCAGACAGTAAATGTCAGCTGGCTAGTCAATTGCATGGTATCTTGGGCAAAATCTGCCCTGTAATCACCTGACTTCCACGGGTCCTTTCAGCAGGGGGCAAGTTGTATGATTTTTATTTCCACCTAGATACATGTTGCCAGGAACAAATGAAATCCTATTCCACCTAGTACCAACCACCTACCAGATTCTGCCTGACCTGCTGAGTTCCTCCAGCATATTCTGGACTTCCAGCATCTGCAGAATCTTCTGAATTAGTACCAACCACATCACCCCCCCCCCCCCCAGTGAATGATTAAGAATCACAGAAATACGAGATACTCCGGATGTTGGAATCTGAAGCCATGAATAACCTGCTGAAGGAACTTAGTAGGTTGAACAGCATCTGTGGAGTGGGGAAGCAGAAGGAATTACCGGTAGCTGTTTTACGAGCCCTGATGCAAGGTTTTAGAGACTCTGTCGAAACTTTCTGGCAAAGTGTCTCCAATTTGAAACGTTGACTCTGTTTCTCTTCAAAGATTCAAAGTAAATTTACTGGACAGTTAACATCTTAGTCCATGTGTATTTTGAATTCTAATTCTGTCAAAGTACATATATGTCACCATAAATTACCCTGAGATTAATTTTCCTGTGGGCATTCATTCCCACAGATGCAGCCTGACCTGCCGAATATTACCAACCATTTCTGTTTTTGCTTTAGATTTCCAACATATGCAGTTCTTCGGATTTTCAAAAGCTAATTAATTCTGTCTTTCTCTGCTCAGTGTAAGAGAACAATGATTTTGGTCTCCATTTCCCACTGTGCTTGGACCTTAGGGACAGATTAAAGAGTTGCTCATTTGAGTCATTCTTTTGTGAGGCAGTCAAAAGGAAAACCAAGCTTTTCCTCACGCACTGTTTGAATTATTGCAGGGAGTAGTTTCTACAAAGTTCACTAATAGGCCTAATTGCCCTTATTTTTTCAATGCAACCCATTAGTAAAAAGTTGCTTTTTCTGAAATTTATTGGCTCTACTGATAACCTTATAAAGGCTGGTTTAGGTCCCGGCTTCAAGCTTGCCTTTGTAGTGTACAATTACTGTGTGATTTAACAGCACCACAGTCTCAGTGGGCGGTGAGCGCAGAAGCTGAGTGTCATTTTGCCTTGTGGCTGTTGTGCAGGGATGAGAGAGGACTACTGTCAGACAATCCAATTGAGGGTGCATGCTAGGACGGACGAGTTTTGACTTCAATCCTTTCATTCCCACAGCTTTGAAAATCCACATCCTCTCCTTTCATCGGGACGCTGCGACCCCTGATTTTCTCCAGATGCTGAGGGCAAATCAGGAAAATATTTTCATAAATAAATAGCTTGTTCTGTTCAAGGCTTGCTGAGATTTGCACTAAAAATACCTTTTTATTTTTTATCTATAAAATGAGGCACGACTTCGCTGTAGAGCAAAGCATTTTCCATTTTTTCATCTTTATCTTAAGATCAAGACTTAAAAGGGCTTTCAGAAAGGCTCAGAGTTTATCTACTGTACTGTTAGTGGTTAGCGGCTGGTTTTGAGGCTTTTATGTCTGATCTTATCACCACTGGGGTAAGGAAGAAGATAATTGGCCGACCCTTCTGGAACTGAATGTCAGATGAAGCTTTGTGTACCAGTTGCTGGCAACTCCCAGCACAAGGCTCAGTAGTGGTCATTGGGCTGTGTTGTAGACGATTGGTACTGATAAGAACCGTGCCAATACGAAGCATCCACATTTCCGGCTGGGAAGGTTACAGCGAGTGGACGGATGAATGGGGTTGAGAGGGATAATAAATCAGCCATGATGGAACGGTGGAGTAGACTCGATGGACCAAAAGGCCTAATTCTACTACTTTGCCTTATTGCTTAAAAGAGGAAAAAGCACCTTCAAAGGACAACCCATGTGACTCCATCCAAAGTCTCTAACTCCCATACCTCCTTCTGTGCTGGTCTCACCAGCTGATAATATATTACACCAACTTGTGGGCACTTTCTGCCCAGGTTTACCGTTAGTACTTTCCATTATTTATATGGGTTCTCTGTAAGATGTTGTGATAATTACACCTTCCGATCTTTTGTGGGGAAATTCTCACCCCCCTCCCACATCAAACTGGGTCTGATTACTGTGTGTTGGATGGTGCTGTAGAATTGTTATTTTCTTTGTAGTTTTACTTCCTTTTGCTTGTTTGTATTTTTATATAATCACCTACTGTATACACAGTACTGTGCAAAAGTCTAGGCACATATATATAGCCATGGTGCCTAAGACGTCTGCACAGTGCTGCAGTGATTTTATGTATTGCACTGTACTGCTGCCACAAAAAACATCAATTTTCATGACATACGGTATGTGAGTGATGATAAACCTGATTCTGATATGATCTCTATTGTGAACTGAGAGTGGGAAGGGGGAATCATGGTTGGGGAAAGGGGAAGGGAGAAGGGAGGGAGCGGGAGACCTTGCCTGGTGTTAAGGATCTTGTAACACTTATTAAGCAATCATAAGTAACAATAAGGAACTCACTCCTGACTCTAAAGAACCTTCCAATCGCGAAAGCACCAGCATTGAATAAGTGTAACACCATCACACGGCCGGTTGTCCTCCGTCCGAGCCATAACATTTTCTGATTGTTTTCCTCCATACCAAAGCTTTATTGCTGAATTGCATCATCCTACGAGGACCATTTCAACTCCATCCGTTCTTACAAAGTGCATCCATCTTACTTCCTCCCTCTCTGTGGTCCTCTATCTGCTCTTTAGACAAGACATAGGAGCAAAATCAGGCCATTTGGCCCATTATGTCTTTTCCAGTTGGCTGGTTTATTATCCCTCCCAAACCCATTCTTCTGCCATCTCCCTGTAAACTTAGATGTCCTGATCAAGTATCTATCAACCTCCACTTTAAATATATCTAATGACTTGGCCATCATAGATGTCTGTGGCAATGAATTCCACAGATTCACCACCCTCTGACTAAAGAAATTCCTCCTCATCTGTTCTGCAGGGATTTCCCTATATTCTGAGGGTGTGCCCTCTGGTCCTAGACTCCCCCACTATAGGAAACATCCTCTCCACCTCCAGTTTGTCTAGGTATTTCAATTTTTCATTCTTATTGTCTCTGTTTTTCAATGATAAAGATTAACTTTATTTGTCACATGTATATCAGAACAGCGTAACAAACAGTGAAATGCAGCGAAATGCGTCAACAACTAACACAGTCCGGGGATGTGCTGCAGGCAGCCCACAAGTGTCACTATGTTTCCAGTGCCAATATAGCATGCCCACACCTTAGTACCCACAACCTGTACGTCTTTGGAATGTAGGAGGAAATAAGAGCACCCAAGGAAACCCACATGGTCAGGGGGAGAATGCAAAACTCCTTACAGACAGCGGCAGGAATTGAACCACGATTTTCCGATTGCTGGCACTGTAAAGCATTACACTAACTGCTACAGCACTGTGACGACCCTATTACAAAGCATTTTGAAAACAAAGGTCAAAGCTTTATTGCTGAATTACATCCGCATACAATGGACTATTTCTGCCCCAGCAGGGCCCCGACCCGAAATGTCGACTGTTTATTCGTTTCCACAGATGTGCCTGATCTGCTGAGTTCTTCCGGCATTTTGTGTGTGTTGCTCTGGATTTCCAGCATCTGCAGAATCTCTCGTGTTTATGATAAAAAAAAAACATTGTGTGGGACTGTGTAGACCATTCTCCTTGTAATATACAACTGGGATATATGATATTGTGAACAATTCAGCAACTTTATAAAGTAATTTTCTCAAAAGTCAGTCCACAAGGCTTTGTCAAATCCAATTGTTCTGTATTGATCCAGAGCAACGACCCTCCCCATAGCACTACATATTGATCTGTTATCCGTTCTGGCGCAGTTGTCTACGCATGCACATTGTTCTCTCTCTCCCTCTCGTTGTTGCAACACCAGTTAAAGTCATCTCCCACGCGTGTGCTTTTATTTAATTGATATGTAGTTGTGCACAGACATGACAAATTGGCGACGAGTACAAATCTGAATGTCAGAAGATATCTCAACCTGCACCGACAGCTACGGGATGAAACAGCGAGAATTAACCAGCACATGAAAGCTGTCAAGGACGCAAACAAAGGAACGCGTGAGGTACAGTGAAAGACGCGCTGAATTTAAAGGGAAAATAACATAGCGATGGCTTAATTCAAAAAAGTTGATGAATTTGATGGCACTAATGAAGGCTGGGAGTCATATATCGAGAGAGTTGAACTATATTGTAATGCGAACAATGTGGAGGAGCTAAAGAAAGCCCCTACACTTCTTAGCTTAACGGGCCCAAGAATGTACAGTCTCTTATGTAACTTAGTAACCCCTGCAAAGACATTCGACAAAATTTTACAAAATCACTTGAGCCCTAAACCACTGGTAATAGCTGAGCGATTTAGATTTTACAAAAGGAGCCAGTCAAAAGATGAAAGCCTTTCTGAATACATTGCAGAACTGCGCAAGCTTTCCCAGTACTGTGACTTTAGAGATGGACGTTCTGATGCTTTAAGAGACAGGCGTGTATGTGGCATGCATCATCAAACCATTCAATGAGGCTACTGGCAGAAAGAGACCTAACCTTAGAATGGGCATTGACCATTGCAATATTGTTAGAGACTGCAACAAAGGATGCAGCAGGACTACAGAAAAGGAGGTTAGAATGTGAAATGCATAAAAGTCTCTGAATGGTGCAAAAGCCAAAAATATTATCGATGTGGCAAATCCTCCCAAGATACAAATGACTGTTGGTTCAAAGAAAAAGTCTGCAGGAAGTGTCACAGACCAGGTCACATAGAGAGAACATGCAAGGCAGACAAAAAGCACAACTGGGTGAAAAGTCCCAAACAGAAAGCTAGCAAAATACATAAAGTTACCAAATGTAAAACAGAATCAGACAACATAGAGTCTGACAAAGGTGAAATGTGATACCTAGTATAACTGAGGCAGATCACAAAATCATTTGGATCACAATAGATGTGTCCAGTGTCAAACTGAAAATGGAGCTGGATACAGGGTCAGCTTTGTTCATAACTTCAGAGGCTGACTACAACAGATTGTTTTCTAAGATAACATTAGAGAAGACCTCAGTGATTCTAAAGACTTACACAGGTGAAAAAATGTCTCCCAAAGGCAAACTGAAAGTAAATGTGAATGAAGGCGGCCAGACAAAACAGTTAGAGCTTTATGCGGAGAGCTGGCAGTTTTTGAACGTGAATGGTTGAGAAGAATCCAACTAGACTGGCACTCAATCAAAACTCTCAGTGTGGCATCAACAGGCAATTGCAGCACAAATGGTAGCACTAACCAGAGACTGGCACTGCTGCTTAATGCTAATGAGAAGGTGTCTGAGATGGGAATAAATAAACAGATCGATAAATAAATAAACAGATTATCCAACGTATAATCCTCCGTAACTTCCGCCACCTCCTACGTGATCCCACCACCAACCACATCTTCCCCTCCCCCCCCCACTCTTGGCTTTCCGCAGGGATCGCTCCCTACATGGCTCCCTTGTCTATTCATCCCCCCCATCCCTCCCCAAGGACCTCCCTCCAGGCACTCATCCCTGCAAACGGAAGAAGTGCTACACCTGCCCCCACACTTCTTCCCTCACCACCATCCCAGGCCCAAGACAGTCCTTTCAGGTGAGGCATCACTTCACCTGCGAGTCAACTGGGGTGATATACTGTATCTGGTGCTCCCGATGTGGCCATTTATACACTGGGGAGACCCGCCGCAGACTGGGAGACCGTTTCGCCGAACACCGGCGCTCAGTCCTCCAGCAGTGGCGGGATCTCCCTGTGGCCACACACTTCAATTCCATAGACCACTCCCACTCTGACATGTCTGTCCATGGCCTCCTCTACCGTCAAGATGAGGCCACGCGCAGGTTGATGGAGCAATACCTTATCTCCCGCCTAGGTAGCCTCCTACCTGCCGGCATGAACATCCAACTCACAGACCTCCGTTGATACCCCTGCCCCCCCTTACCCCCATCCCTATCTATTATTTTAGTCTGGTTCTCTTTCTCTCTCTTTTCCCCCCTCACTATAATCTCTCCCCCCAGCCCTACCTTTATAACTATATAAGCATATAACAATCACAGCATGGAAACAGGCCATCTCGGCCCTCCTAGTCCGTGCCGAACTCTTAATCTCACCTAGTCCCACCTATCTGCACTCAGCCCATAACCCTCCACTCCTTTCCTGTCCATATACCTATCCAATTTTACCTTAAATGATACAACTGAACTGGCCTCTACTACTTCTACAGGAAGCTCATTCCACACTTTCTTTCTCTTTTATTTCCCATAATTCTCCACCTTCCCCCTAGCCCATTTCCCTCCAGCCTATCACTTCCCAGCTCTCTACTTTATCCCTCCCCCCACTTCTTATTCCCCCTCGACCATCCCATGTTACTTCACTCCTGATGAAGGGTTTTCGGCCCGAAACATCGTCACTACCTCCTCCCATAGATGCTGTCTGGCCTGCTGAGTTCTGCCAGCATTTTGTGTTTTTTAAACAGATCGAAGGCTTGGCTACAAGCTGCTTGGGATGCCAAAAAGTTCAAAGTGCATCCCCAGAGGCAGCGTTACACCCATGTGAGTGTCCGCCTTCACCATGGCAAAGAGTGCACATTGCCTTTGCTGGGCCATTCATGGACTCCATGTTTCTGATCGCTGTGGATGCTCATTCGAAGTAGCCGGGGGTTTTACCGATGAATTCAACCACCTCAGCAAAGACTGTCTCCACTCTGAGGACTATCTTCACCAGAAATGGCTTCCCTGAACAGATTGTGAGTGACAATGGACCACAATACACGTCAGAAGAATTCTGACTGTTCATGAAGAAAAATGGCATCAGTCGTTTAAAGTCAACTCCTCACCACCCAGCAACGAATGGGTTAGCTGAAAGGTTTATCCAAACCTTCAGTAAGTCCACTAAAGCAAAGGACAAGGAGAACGTTTCTCTACAGCACAAGTGTAACCAGAGAGCCATGCCTGTCACGTGACAGCACTGCCCTCACCTGGTCGGAGGTCACACCACCTACCCGTCAACATTTTGCCCCTCCCAGCTAATCAATGCACACTTAACAATTGGCCACCTTAATTGGATTAACCTGTCTAGCACCAAGCCGTTAGCCCCCTGCCCCATAAAGGGTGCTACATGTGTTTGGCTTGCTCTCTTTTGCCATCCTCGAGGGACCACCCTGCTTCACTTCAGGCTGAAGACTGCGGAACAGCGCTGGAGACACATGGTAAGGTCAAGTCAAGTCACTTTTATTATCATTTTGACCATAACTGCTGGTACAGTACATAGTAAAAATGAGACAACATTTTTCAGGACCATTGTGTTACATGACACAGTACAAAAACTAGACTGAACTATGTTAAAAAACAACACAGAGAAAGCTACGCTAGACTACAGACCTACACTGGACTGCATAAAGTGCACAAAAACAGTGCAGGCATTACAATAAATAATAAACAGGACAGTAGGGCAAGGTGTCAGTCCAGGCTTCAGGTATTGAGGAGTCTGATAGCTTGGGGAAAGAAACTGTTACATAGTCTGGTTGTGAGAGCCCAAATGCTTCGGAGCCTTTTCCCAGACGGCAGGAGGGAGAAGAGATTGTATGAGGGGTGCATGGGGTCCTTCATAATGCTGTTTCCTTTGCCGATGCAGTGTGTAGTGTAAATGTCTGTGATGACGGGAAGAGAGACCCCGATGATCTTCTCAGCTGATCTCACTATCCGCCGCAAGGTGTGCATTGAATAGGGTTGTGGGAGCATTTATTGTTGTCCCTTCAGCAAAGAGCTGTGCTTGCCCATAGCCAAGGGGGGAGCAGGTATTGTAGTTATTTTTCCCTTGCTTGTATGTGTACCTGTACTCCATCCCCACGCCGTTCTCCTGTGTATTGTACTGCAGACTCGACTTTTCCCACGCTGCTCTATTCTAAGCGCATTTGTGCAAATACTGTAGCCGTTTGTGTTGTTTCCAAACTTTTTCTCCCCTTGTAAATAAACTCCTTATTGTTAAAACTGTGTGTGTCCAGAGGTTTAGCCTTTGAGACCCAAAGAACCTTTCTCATTTCTATCACAACAACAAGCTGGACAACATCCTTTTTGTGTATCGGAACTCTGCTCACGTGATGACAAATCAGACACCTGCAGTGCTGTTCATGAGCAGGAATCTGAGATCTCGCAAAGATTTCCTGAAACCAGATCAACGGAGGGAAGTGCAGAATAAACTGTCCAGCCAGTTGCCAAGTGAAGCAGCAAGGAGCTTCGAGATTGGATAGGAAGTCCTTGCATGTGATTACTGAGAAGACAAGTGGACACCTGGTAGGATAGCTACAAGAACTGGACCACTGATGTACACAGTTGGATGTTGGAGACCAGACATGGAGACGTCACGTGGACCAGATACTGGATGCTCAGCCAAAGGACACACCTAAGTCGACTGCATCCAACAAGACGGACACATTACAGCCAGCAGACTTACCTCTCAGTGATGATGTCACTGACAGCAACGTGTCACCGGGAACCACAAGCGTTGTCTTAGACAAGACACCTGCAAAACCTGCTGCCACTCCACAGGTCCAGAGGCTCAACCAGAATGTAGTTGTTGACAAGACATCTGTCAAAATGGATGCCACTCTACAGGTCCAGGGGCAGTACCCTGAAAGAAACAGAGCGCCACCCAAAAGCTGAACCTTTTGAACTGTGAAGCTAGTTATGGACTGTTCTTGTGAATGCATGTTTATTTGGAATATGGGTCTATGAAAGGGAAATTGAATGCTCTGTACACATACAGTTTTATGATTGCATTAATCTAAAGGGGGTGGAGATGTGTATGGATCTATTTCCTTTAGAGCAATCACCCTCTCCCCCCCTTGGCACTACATATTGATCTGTTGTCAGCCCATGTGTGGTTGTCTATGCATGTACTGTATACTGTTCTCTCTCTCTCTCTCACTGCAATGTGAATACACCAATTAAACCAGTCTCACGCATGCCAGCTTTTATTTAATATATATATGTGGTTGTGCACAGACACAACACCAATGACCCAACTTTGTTGGTGGGATTTGAACTTTGGCTGCACACCACCCGATCATGATGTCACCATTGTGGGATGATCAAATCCACAGTGATAGGAAGCTTAATTAGAGATAAAGATCCCAGGAAGCGACATTGAATTTGCACAGGGCGTGGGAATACATGGAATGCCAAAGCTATGTGTGGAATGCAGCTGATCCTGGTTCAATAACACAGAACATAGAGCTGATGTTCTGGAAGCTATCAGTCAACTCTCTCTGTGGGGGCCAGAGGTGGGGAAAGAAATCCATTGTGCTTTCTCAGGCCTCACAATGGCTGTTCAGCCCTCTTGGAAGAACTGAGGATTGTACAAACAAGATATATGTCTTATTGGAAGGGACGGGATTGATGTTCTAAAATAAAAATCAAAGATGATGGAAATAGCCAGCAGTCCAGCCACTGTCTGAATGGAATTAAAATGCCAATGGCTTTTTTTACAGAACTAGGGGATGTTCTGGAGTAACACACAAGAAGCTGAGGAACCTCAGTCAGCTAAACAGAAACTATGGAGGGAAAAGGACAGTCAATATATTACATAGAACATTGATTTAACTATATCTGGACTACGATCTCAACAGAGACCACAGCTCAGTGCCATCCTGACCGGAAATTCTAAGGAATGGCAGCCTCTAGGAAGCCATGCAAGCACATAGTTCTGGCTTTGGAGACGTGTTGCCAGTGGATACGGCATTAGTGGAAGGAGGGCTGGAATGTGCGGAAAGAGCCCAGGCGGGATGGTGAAGCGCAAAAAGAACAGTCTCTTTGTAAGACTGGAAATTCCCTGCCTTCTGTCAATTATACAGTCCATCAAGAATGCAAACTGCCAAAACCAGGCAACTAAACAAGGAGTCCATAAGTCAAGACAAAAATGGGAAAGTGATTTGAATATTAAAATTGAAGAAACAAATTGGTCAAGACTGTGTCTTGACAGTATGACAAATACAATAAATGTTCGGTTAAGATTAGTGCAATATAACTTTTTACATCAATTATATATTACACCACAAAAAATAAATAAATTAAATCCAAGTTTATCTGATCAGTGTTTCCGATGTAAACAAGAAACTGGTACATTTTTACATTCTACATGGTCTTGTTCTAAAATTCAACCTTTTTGGACAAATTTAAGACTTTTATTGGAACAAATTATGGGAATAAAACTTCCTCATAATCCAATATTACTTTTACTAGGTGATATTGAAGGGACAAAACCGAAACTCAAACTTAATAAATATCAGAAAGAATTTATAAAAATTGCGCTGGCTGTAGCCAAAAAGGCTATTGCAATTACTTGGAAATCAGATACATATTTAAGTATAGATTGTTGGAAAAAAGAAATCTATGGCTGTATTCCATTAGAAAAAATTACTTATAACTTAAGAGATAAATATGAAACATTTTTGAAAATCTGGGGCCCTTATTTACAAAAGACAGGATTAAATATATAGGTGCTCTGAAGAGAAAATTAATGGTTACTTGGGGAAAGAAATAAATACATATACTAAAGTTATTAAGAACTCCATGGAGCATGTGGAGACCTTCCAACAACCAGGCACTCTTTCTTTCTTTCTTTTCTTTCTTTCTTAATTTTTTTCATATAGGGAAGTTAGGGGGGAGGGATTAAGGGGAGGGGGGAAGGGTCACATATTTTTTTTCTACACTTGTAATCATTCAAAAATTCAATTAAATAAAATTTAAAAAAAAAAGAATGCAAACTGCTTGATATAGCACTGAAATTGAAATTTTCAAAGGAAAACTTCCATTGCTTTTAAAAAGGCACAAAACAGCTCAGAACCCTCCAACCCCCACCTATTTATTTAGCGTGGAGTAGGCCTTTCCGGCCCTTTGAACAGCACCACCCAAGCAACCCCTGACAAACCCAATTAACCCTGTACAATGGACAGTTTACCAGTTAACCTAGTCGGTATGCGAGACCAGAGCACTCGGGGAAAACCCACACAATTCACGGGGAGGATGTACAGACGACGCTACAATTGAACTCCAAACTCTGGAATGGCTCAAGCTGTAATAGTGTTGTGTTAACTGCTACCCTACTGTGGCGCCCTATACAGCTTCCCCTCTCCTATTCCAGTCCTGATGAAGAGTCCCGACCCAAAACATAGACGTATAGTGTGTTGGTCTTCATTAGTCAGGGGATTCAGTTCAAAAACCACGAGGTAATGTAACTCTACAAAACCCTGGTTAGACCACACTTAGAATATTCACTCCTGATGAAGGGTTTCGGCCCGAAACGTCGTTATTACCTCCTCCCATAGATGCTGTCTGGCCTGCTGAGTTCTGCCAGCATTTTGTGTTTTTTACTTAGAATATTCTGTTCAGTTCTGGTCACCTTGTTATAGGAAGGATGTGGAAGCAGAGGAGATTTACCAGGATGCAGCGTGGGTTAGAGAGCATGTCTTATTTCCCTTGGAGCAACAGAGGATGAGAGTTAACTTGATAGAGGTGTATAAGATGATACGAGGCATAGACTGAGTGGAGAGCCAGAGACATTTTCCTGGAATGGAAGTGGCTAATTTTGAGATGATTGAAGGAAAGCACGGGGGGATGTCAGAGGAAGGGTTTTTACACAGAGCGTGGTGTGTGGTCTTAGATACAGGTACAATAGAGACTCGTAGATGAGCACATGGACGACCTAAAAAAAGGCCATTGTCCTGTAAAGTTAATTTTATTCAGACATTTTATTCTGAACCGCTGGGTATTTCCAGCACTTTTGATTTTTAAGTTCGTAGGGATAGATTGTGGACAGTGAGGGAATTCAAAGTTCAAAAGTTTAAAGTAAATTTATCATCAAAGCTTCTATTTATATGTCTCCATATACTACTCTGAAAGTGAGTCCATCAGTTGTGGGAACAGTTTAGTGACAGGGTGAGTGAAGTTGAGTGAAATTATCCCATCTGGTTTAAGAGCCTGATGGTTGAGAAGTAAGAACTGTTCCTGAATCTGATGTTGTGGGCCCCAGGCTCCTGTTCCTCCTTCCTGATGGCAGCAACAAGAAGAGAGCATGGCCTGGGTGGTGGGTGTCATAATGGATGCTGCTTTCCTGCGACAATTCCCCATGTAGATGTGTTCAATGGTTAGTTGTCAAGTTTAGGAACGAGGATGTGGAGGAGTTAGAGGTCAGATTAGGGTTTACGGACAAGGATGTGAGGGGGTTAATGGCCAGGCCGGAGTCTAGGCCTCTGCTTTGTGTTCAAAGGCCAGAGATGTTGATATGGGACGAAGGACATCCTCGAATATCAGGCTGACAAGTGCTGTGGATGGGACCAGCGAGGATGAGGCCTGAAGGCCGATTGAATCAGCAAGTCCCCCCCTAGGTGGTGGATCCTGGAACCGGATGTCCATGCGAGCAAGGGGGATCGTATACCCCTTAGGTATTCTAGTTGCTGAGTTGAAGTTTGAGGCTCAGAGTTTGGGGTCCCATTTTTGTCTATTCCTGGGCTTGATACCAAAAGTCAAATCCCAAAGGTGAAGCCCCTGCATCTGTAGCCCACTGGAGAAGTTAGAGGCCCATTGTCCATGACTCCACTGGGGTCCTGGTGTCCTGTCCTGGGACTGGAGCACTGTCCAGAGGTGTGTCTGTGTGTCTGTGTATTAAGATAGAAGTAGGAAAGTTATTTCCATTGGTAGGTGAGACTAGAACTAGGGGACACTGCCTCAAGACTCAGGGGAAAAGATTTAGGACAGAGATGAGGAGAAACTGTTTTTCCCAGAGAGTGGTGAATCTATGGAATTCTCTGCCCAGGGAAGCAGCTGAGGCTTCCTCACTAAATATATTTAAGAAACAGTTAGATAGGTTTTTACATAGTAAGGGAATTAAGTGTTATGGGGAAAAGGCAGGTAGATGGAGCTGAGTTTACGGACAGATCAGCCATGATCTTATTGAATGACGAGGCAGGCTCGATGGGCCGGATGGCCTACTCCTGCTCCTATTTCTTATGTTCTTATGACCAATTAATCTACTAACCAGTGTGTCTTTGTACTGTGGGAGAAAACCTGAGCATCTGCAGGAAACCCACGCAGTTCACAGGGAGAGCATACAAACTCCTTACAGATTGCATCAGAATTGAACTCCAAACCCAGGAACGCCCTGAGCTGTAATAGTGTTGTGGTAACCACTACGATACTGAAACACTCATGCATTTTGTGGATAGCGGAGGGAATATAGATAGAGAGGATGTGGAGGGGGATGTCTCCTGTAGTGGGGGAGTCTAGGATCAGAGGGCACAACCTCAGAATCGAGAGGCATTCATTTAGAACTGAGATGAGGAATTTCTTTAGCCAGAGGGTGGTAAAACTGTGGAATTCGTTGCCACAGACAGCTATGGAGGCCAGATCATTGGGTGTATTTAAGGAAGAGGTTGATAGGCTCTTCATAAGTTAGGGTGTGAAAGGTTATGAAGAGAAAGCAGGAGAATGGGGTTGAGAGGGAAATGGATCAGCCATGATGAAATGGTGGAGCAGACTCGATGGGCTGAATGGCCTAAATCTGCTCCTATGTCTTCTGGTCTGATCTGTTGTCTAACAGGGACCCGGAAACCCCAAAATGTACGCAAAATTGCTCTGTTTTCAGACTAACCAGATTTTCATCTGGTTTGTGTTTTTGAGCTATTACGCATCTGAGAACCACGATTAATTGCATTCCACACATTGCAGCTGAATTCTGCATGTTCCCACACCCTGGGCAAAGTCGATGTCACTTCCTGGAACCTCTGTAGCAAGGCCAAAAAGAAAACTGGTGACCTGTTTGACAAAGGAGGGAGAAATGATGTTAGAGCTGAGTCTGACAGAGTAAAGCCAGTGGACAGCACTTCGGGATCAGTGGTCCACATGAGTAGGGGGTACATGGGCCAGTGATCTCTTAAGTACACGAGTCGGAAAGTCTGGAGTTTGAGGCCTGGAGTTGGGGTCCCATCATCAGTTTGAGCAATATGAGGTGTTGCTCCTGCAGCCTGAGAATGGCCTCAGCCATGTACCCGTTTAAGTGCCTTTTAAACATTGTAATTGTACCTGCCTTTACTGCCTGGTTGTTCATTCCACATACCTACCATTTGATAAGCCAAGATTCTGAAATGTGGCCTGATTTGTGATGTTCTGAGATGGAAGACCATGGAGTGGAGGTATTGGGTGGATAAGCAGTGAACTAGTCAACAGAAAGGTCACAGGATCATAGAGTCATAGAGCACTACTGCACAGAAACAGGCCCTTCAGCCCTTCTAGTCCACGCTTAGTCCCATCAACCTGCACCCGGACCATTGTGCTCGATATCCCTCGCATCCATGTACCTATCCAAATTTAAATGTTGAAATCAAACCTGCATTCACCACTTCCACTGGCAGCTCGTTCCACACTCTCACCATCCACTGAGTGAAGAAGTTTCCCCCTTATGATCCTCTTGTTACAGCCCAGATATAAATCAATTGTGATGAGGCATCCCACTACCACACGCTCTTTTAGGAAGTGGACTCCTGAAGCTGAACAGGCCCTGAGAGACTGCTTCGGTACTACTAACTGGGATGTACTGCAAGGGGGGCTCTGTGGGGGCGTTGAGGAGGTCACTGAATGCACAACGGACTATATTAACTTTTGTGTGGATGCAGTTGTCCCTGTTAGAACTGTTCGCTGCTATCCCAATAATAAGCCCTGGATCACTAGTCACATCAAAGGCCTCCTAAACCAGAAGAAGAGGGCCTTTAAAGATGGTGATCGGTTGGAGCTTAAAAGAGTTCAGAAGGAACTCAGAGTACAGATGAGGGGGGCAAAGGTGCAGTATAGGAGGAAGCTAGAACAAAAGCTGCAGAAAAAAAGCATGAAGGAGGTGTGGGATGGGATGAAGATCATCACCGGATGCGGTGCAAAGCGGAGGGCGAACATAAGTGGAGATGTGGAGAAAGCGAACCAGCTGAACAACTTCTTCAACAGGTTCGACAGCTCAATCTCATCCTCACCGCAGAAATCCACACCAGGCTTACTTCCCTCACAGGAAAATAGCCACTCACAGGAGACCTTGCCCACGCCCAGAATTACGGCTGCACAGGTGGAAGGTCAACTGAGGAAGATCTGTACCAGCAAGGCGGCTGGACCGGATGGAGTTTCCCCACGATTACTGAGGGCCTGTGCTACTGAGCTGGGAGAACCACTACAGCGCATCTTCAACATGAGCCTGGAGCAGAGAAGAGTACCCAGACAGTGGAAGACATCCTGTATTGTCCCGGTACTGAAGAAACCACAACCAAAGGAGTTGAATGACTTCAGACCTGTTGCCTTGACGTCGCAAGTGATGAAGACCATGGAGCGGCTGATAATACAGAATCTGAGGCCACAAACCAGGCACGCCCAGGATCCTCTTCAGTTTGCGTATAAGGAGAAGGTGGGAGTGGAGGATGCTATCACGTATTTGCTGCACAAATCACTCTCTCACCTAGAGGGGGTCAGTTGTGCTGTGAGGATTACATTCCTTGACTTCTCTAGTGCCTTTAACACCATCCAGCCCAAGATCTTAAGGCACAAACTAACGGAGATGGGAGTAGACTCTCACATGGTGGATTGGATAGTGGACTACTTGACAGATAGACCTCAGTATGTGCGGTTGGGAGACTGTAGGTCTGACACGGTGGTTAGCAGCACAGGGGCGCCGCAGGGAACCGTACTCTCTCTGGTCCTGTTCACCCTGTACACATCAGACTTCCAATATAACTCAGAGTCCTGCCATGTGCAGAAGTTCGCTGATGACACGGCCATAGTGGGGTGTGTCAGGAATGGACAGGAGGAGGAGTATAGGAAACTGATACAGGACTTTGTGATATGGTGCAACTCAAACTACCTGCGTCTCAATATCACCAAGACCAAGGAGATGGTGGTGGACTTTAGGAGATCTAGGCCCCATATGGAGCCAGTGATCATTAATGGAGAACATGTGGAGCAGGTTAAGACCTACAAGTATCTGGGAGTACAGTTAGACGAGAAGCTTGACTGGACTGCCAACACAGATGCCTTGTGCAGGAAGGCACAGAGTCGAATGTACTTCCTAAGAAGGTTGGCGTCATTCAATGTCTGTAGTGAGATGCTGAAGATGTTCTATAGGTCAGTTGTGGAGAGCGCCCTCTTCTTTGTGGTGGCGTGTTGGGGAGGAAGCATTAAGAAGAGGGACGCCTCACGTCTTAATAAGCTGGTAAGGAAGGCGGGCTCTGTCGTGGGCAAAGTACTGGAGAGTTTAACATCGGTAGCTGAGCGAAGGGCGCTGAGTAGGCTACGGTCAATTATGGATAACTCTGAACATCCTCTACATAGCACCATCCAGAGACAGAGAAGCAGTTTCAGTGACAGGTTACTATCGATGCAATGCTCCTCAGACAGGATGAAGAGGTCAATACTCCCCAATGCCATTAGGCTTTACAATTCTACCGCCAGGACTTAAGAACTTTTTAAAAGCTATTATTAATGCTTTTTGAGATGATTTAGATGCATATCATATTTTTTTACTGAGTTAAGTATTGTATGTAATTAGTTTTGCTACAACAAGTGTATGGGACATTGGAAAAAAAGTTGAATTTCCCCATGGGGATGAATAAAGTATCTATCTATCTATCTATCTATCTATCTATCTAAAATAAGTCCTTAACTACGTTCTGATCTAACCCAACTTCAGTGGCAAAAACTGCTTGCATTTGCCCTATTTATAACCCTTGTCATTTTGTCTACCTCTATCAAATCTCCCCTCATTCTCCTGTGGTCCGGGGATAAAGTCCAAACCTATTCAACCTTTCCCTATAATTCAGGTCCTCACGTCCCAAAAATATCCTTGTTAATTGTCTTTGTACTCTTTCAATCTTATTAATATCTTTCCTGTAGGTAGGTGACCAGAACTGGAGACAATACTCCAAATCATGCCTCCTTATTATCCAGACAAATTCACCTCAAGACACCAGATTTTCTGCTCATTCTCCTGGTTACTTTCTCATCAATAAAAGGTGATGTCTCGGACCAGTGACAATACTCCCCTGTGTACAGAAAGCTCAGTCTCATCAGACTATATCTCAGGTTGGAGGAGCAACACTTCATGTTCTGTCTAGGTAGCCTCCATTCTGACGACATTAACATAAATTTCTCCTTTCAATAATTGTCCTCTGTCCCCTTCCAACTTCTATCCCCCATTTTGGGAATTAGACCTTCCCCTAATGCCCTTCTTGTCCCCTTTCTCCCATGGTCTACTCTCCTCTCCTATCAAATTCCCTCTGCAGCCTTTATCTTTCCACCCACCTATCACCCTCTAAGCTTGTCCTCCTTCCCCCCGCCCATCCATCTTTTCATTCTGGCATCATCCCCCTTCCTTTCCAGTTCTGAAGAAGGGTCTTGCCCCAGGATGTCAATTGTTTATTCATTTCCACAGATGCTGCCTGGCCTGTTTTAATCTGGATTTCCAGCATCTGCAGAATCTCGAGTTAAAAATATAAATCCTTAAGTGTCCAGAGCAATGTGGTTAATTTGTGAGAGAGACACCAGGTCTCTTTAATTCTTGGGTAACTAGGGATAGACAACAAAAGCTGGAATTCAGTGTATGTGATTTGAAAAGTCCAGAGAAAATTCCCAAACTAAATCTTGTCTTCTTGCTCCTTGTTCGAGTTTAACAAAAATTCCTGGGAACAGATAAAAGCGTAAAACTAGGCAATGCTTGGTGCTTAGATCAATATTTTTCCCCTCAAACAACATCAGTGCCCTGTGGCTGTCTGTAAGAAGTTTGTATGTTCTCCCCATGACTTTGTGGGTTTCCTCCCACAGTCCAGATAGGTACAGGTTAGAGTTAGTAAATCGTGGGCATGCTATGTTGATGTTGGAAGTGTGGTGACATTTGCAAGATGCCCCTGGCACATCCTCAGACTGTGTTGGTTATTGATGCAAACAAAGAATTTCACTGTATGTATCAATGTTTTGATACACATATGACAAATAAAGCAAATCCTTTAACCTAACAGCTTAATATTTAAATTGTGGGATCTTGGTGTGCATAAACTGGCTGGCAGATTTGGCTGCTTAGGGACAGTGACTATTTCAAAGTCAGCTTATCGTTATCAAGTCACGTTTATCACATGTATGATCTTTATCCTACTTCAGAGTAGGCTTATTGTACGTATGATGTCTCTGAAGATGTAAGGAGCTTCTGTTTCCTTTGTTTTAATTCAGACTCTCAATGCACAAAACCACAAGGTTAACTCTAAACTGTTCACAAGGATATCGGCTAACTAAATGAAGTTACGCACAGCTGGTTAAATGATTGCTCATTCCCCCGTTCAATGGGGAATTCCTGCAGCTTTTACCAAGCACATTACAGAGGAACTTAATATTGTGTACTTGGCTAATTCAGAGGAAGTTTGGGATTGAATTCCAGTCTCAGTAAATTCCTAAAAGTTAAATGCTGTACACAGCTTGGGTTATATTTTTAACCTCAAACTGTCTCTGTTTTCCCATTTTTATCATATGATAATAATTTGTGGGACAGTACAGAGGACATGGGAGATCAACAGTGCTGCCTGAATGCCTGACGGCCAGTCAAGCTGATCTACAAAGCCCCACATTATATTCCCATCAACAAGAACCCACCCCCCATCCAGACCATGTGCCCCTCTCACTACTACCATCGGGCAGAAGGTACAGGAGTCTCAGGTCCCACACCACCAGGTGCAGGAACAGATTTTACGCTACAGCCAGGCTCCTGAACCAGTGTAGTTAACTTCACTCACCTCAGCTCTGAGCTGATTCCACAGTCACTCTGTGTGGTTGTTCATATTCTCAGTATTATTCTTTATTTGCACAATTTTGTCATTTTTTTGTGCACATTGGTTATTTGTCAGTCTGTTTTGTATAGCCTTTTCGTAAAGTTTATTGTATTTATTCATGCCTGCTAGAAAATGAATCTCAGGGTAGTGTGTGTGTAGGCCTCTGTTAGTCTCGATAGACCATGGATTTGCACCTTGGGAAGTTTCCAGGGCGCAAGCCTGGGCAGGGTTTTTTTAATGGAAGACCGGCAGTTGCCCAAGCTGCAAGTCTCCCCTCTCCACGCCACCGATGTTGCCCAAGGGAAGGGTAGTATATGGTGACACATACACCTGATGCTTGTGACAGGAGAACTGTGTGGGAGAGTTTTTAAAGTGGAAAAGCTGTTCCACTCTCTTGACCTCAGAAGTCCAGGTCCAGTGGTATGAGTAGTCATCACAAACCAGGGTAGCAGATGCCCATGACATCTCCTGTGCCTTGTTATGCCCTTTGCTCTCCATGAGGCCTTGTGAACTGCCTCGCTGGCTGTTGGATCTCATCTGCCCAGGCCGCTTGAGCTGACTTCACTCGTCCCTATCTCACCCGCCAGCTACCTTCACCTGCTTTAGCCCGCCTGATACGGTGTACCGGGGTGCGGCTGCTGTCACATGCCAACGATTACTTGGAGCCGCAGGTGAGAGCTGAATATGCGGCAGGAATGATGGCCCAGAATGGACGCGACAAGCCCCCTCACCGGAGATGCTACCACTCTCCGGCACCTCACACACCCCCGACGCGCACATTCTTTAATGATAATTTAATTTCCACTTTGGCTTCAGCACCTGAGCTGGGTCACCACAAATGTGATCCGCACTCTGGGGTTATTGAAGGAGGAAATCAGCACCTCTTGGAAGATTCTGGAAACAGATTGGGTTAGTTTGTTGTTAATGTTCAAATTGGGAATTCCCACATCTGCCTGCATTCAGACTTATGGCAAGCTAAAGACATGGTGCTGACAGCATCCACTTCCAAGGCAGCTCTGGTTACGTCTGGTAAGACGATGAGTGAAGGGGTGTACAGGGACAAACTATCGTGAGTCCTAAGCACACGTCTGATTTTACAATGCAAAGTAAAACTGTAAGCATGCTGCTGGTTTTACATGTAACAAATGCAGAACATGTGAAAGAGAAAGGGCTTAACAAAGGAGGTTTGCAGATTAACGTGCTATCAGATGTTGGTGATGTGCTGTGAATTTTCAGCAAACAATGGCTGAGTCGTCTGACTTTGAGGAAGGTGTCTTGCTCTGTGTGGTGAACTAGATATACCTGTCTGACTCCTCCTGAGGCTCCTCCCACAGACCCCTGCTGACTGCTCCTGTGGCTCCTCCCACAGACCCCTGTATAAAGGCGACTGTGGGCTGCTGCTCTCCCTCATTTTCCCCAGGATGTAGTGCTGTTTATTTTTCCAGTCAATAAAAGCCGATATCTCGTTTCCTAAGTCTCAGCGTGAGTTATTGATGGTGCATCACTCTGTTCCTGGCATCTGAGAACAGTTCACCTGACAAAGAGTCTGTTTCTGTCCTGTCTGACACTAAGACCATTTGAGAGGGCAGGTGGGATCTTGGTTTAATGCCTGATGAGACCAGAGATCAGAAGAGCGCAATCGATCTGTGACCCTGTTCTTGGTGAAAGCCTGCGCTTTATACCTTTATATATTTCGAGATACAATGTGGAACAGGCCTTTCCGGCCTAACGAGCTGCACCGCCTGCAGCCCACCTATTTAACCCTGGCCTAGTCACAGGACTATTTACAAAGACCAATTAACCTACTATCCAGTACGTCTCCAGACTGTGGGAGAAAACCAGAGCACCCGGAGGAAACCCACGTAGTTACAGGGAGAACGCACAAACTCCTTACAGGCGGTGCCAGAATTGAACTCTGATGTTCTGAGCTGTATAAGTTTTGTGTTAACCTACGCTACTCTGGCGCCCCAGTCTGCTGGCCAAAGCAGAGAGATTGAAGTGGAGTCATAGGCTCCCTCCGACTCTGCAGCACTCTACTGACAGGATCAAAGGATTTGAGCCTCCTTCTGGAGGCGAGATACGTTCAGAAGAAGTGAGGGAAGGAACAAAGAGAAAGAAAAAGGAGGATTCACACAAAATGCTGTGGGAACTCAGTAGGCCAGGCAGCATCTATGCTCAGCACAGTTGACGTTTTGGCCCGAGACCCTTCAGCAGGTCCAGATGCTGCCTGGCCTGCTATGTTCGTCCAGCATTTTGTGTGTACTGCTTGGACTTCCAGCATCTGCAGATTTTCTCTTGTTTGTGAAGAAAAAGTAGGAATCTGAAAGTGATGCACCATCAATAACTCTCGGAGACGGGAGGCGAACTATAGGCTTTTATTAGCTGCAAGAGACCACCACACAACATCCTGGAGACTGAGGGAGGAGCAGTGCCTCCAATCGCCTTTATACAGGGGTCTGTGGGAGGAGCCACAGGAGCAGTCAGCAGAGGGGCGTGTCCAGACAGGTATATGTAGTTCACCACAGAAAGTGGGAAGAAAAGAGACAAAATATAGCCCAACAAGTGACTAGACTAGCAATTCCTTTGAACGTAGGAGAATGAGGAACTGTCTTATGGAAATGTTTAAAATGAAGAGAGATGTTGATAAGTGGGAGCTAACAGTTTTCTCCCCAGGCTAGGGGGAGTCCAATATAAGGAGGCATAGACTCTGGGTGAGAGGGGAAAGACTTAAAAGGGAACTGAGAGACATCTTTTTCACACAGAGGGTGGTGAGAATATTGGACACAGAGTGGTTGAGGCAGGTAAGATTCAAGTTTATTTGTCATGTGTACATCGAAACAAACAGTGAAATGTATTGTTCGCGAGGCTGCACTGGGGGTAGGCCCAATGTGTCCCCACGTATTCCAGTGCCAACATAGCATGCCAGTGATGCTTGGCAGATCACAAGCAACAACAAACAACAGCAAAAACAAGCCCCTTTCCTCCTTCCTACTCACCAACGCACATAGTCACAGAACAGGTCTCCAGCCACCAGCTACCGGTGGACACAGACTCGGGCCTGCAGGTACCAAGCATCCACCTCCCCTGCAGACTCAGCTCCCGCCAATGAACCTCCACTTCTGCACTTGCAATTTAACCCTCTTGTCTTTATCCTCAGCATCAATCCCAACACACGCCCATCACCAAACACTAGGCCTCAAACTCCAGACTTGCCAATAACAGGTCAATACTCCCCATACTCCTCACGCTTTAACCCAGATTAATTTGTTTGTCACGTACACCAAAACATACAGTGAAATGTGTCGTTTGCACTAACAACTAGCACAACCCAAGGAATTGCAGGGGCCAATCTGCAAACATCACCACGCATTGGGGCACCAACATAGCAACCCCATAATGCTCAGCAGAACAACACAGAACACAACCAGAGCAACGGAGGATGAGAGGTGATCTGACAGAGGTTACAAGATAATGAGAGGCATTGATCGCGTGGATAGTCAGAGGCCTTTTCCCAGGGCTGAAATGGCTAGCACTAGAGAACATAGCTTTAAGGTACTTGGAAGTAGGTACAAAGGAGATGCCAAGGGTAAGCTTTTTACGCAGAGAGTGGTGAGTGAATGGAATGGGCTGCCGGCAACAGTGGTGGAGGCGGATACGATAGGGTCTTTTAAGAGACTCCTGGATCGGTACATGGAGTTTAGAAAAATAGATGGCAATGAGTAAGCCTAGGTAATTCTAAGGTAAGAACATGTTTGGCACAGCATTGTGGGTCGAAGGGCCTGTATTGTGCTGTAGGTTTTCTATGTTCTATGTTCTAACCAGTAACTAACAATAACAGCGAAAATAAGCCCCGTTACTCCTTCCTGACCACTCAGCTGCTGCCAATGAGCCTCGATTTCCAGACACTAGGCCTATATGCATACTGTATTGCTCTATTACTCAAGCTTTTGCAAACAGCTATGAACTAAACTACAAATGATCTGTTTTAAGCTTTCGATGAGGGATTAATAATGAGAGTTTCCTACCCATTTTTAAAATAGTGCCATGGGATCATTTATAAATTAGTGGAGGCAGGAAATCTCACAACATTACACAATAGCTGAGTGAGGGGTTGAATTCTGAAGGCATTGTGTGCTATGACAAAGGGATTAGTCCAGAGAGGTACTTGGTGTCAGCCTAGACATGTTGGGCCGAAGGGCCTGTTTCGCTGCTGTATGATTATATTGTCGCTTGAGAGAGCAGGTGG
This sequence comes from Hemitrygon akajei, assembly GCF_048418815.1. Lineage (NCBI taxonomy): Eukaryota > Metazoa > Chordata > Chondrichthyes > Myliobatiformes > Dasyatidae > Hemitrygon > Hemitrygon akajei. The sequence continues at coordinate 59,817,175 of NC_133144.1, read as the reverse complement.
GATCCTGGTTTTATGTCTCACGAGACAGACTGCTCCTCCAAGACCACAGCACTCCAAGGGTAACAGAGATCAAAGGAGCACAGCCCATCTTTGTTTCAAGTTCAACATCAGAATTCCACCACGCTTCCTTATCCCAACCCGTATATTCTGACATATTCTACGATATGAGGGGCCGGTATGGTAGCGTGGGTGTAATTCTTCACAGCACCAGCAATCGGGGTTCAATTCCCGTTCTTCCTGTAAAGAATTTGTGTGTTCTCCCTGGGTTTCCACTGGTTGCTCCTGTTTCCTCCCACATTGCAAATTCCAAACTGTACAGATGAGTAAGGATTAGTAAATTGTATGGATGCTATGTTGGTGCTGGAAACACGGCAACACTTGTGGGCTGCCCCAGCACAAACTCGGACTGTGTTGGTTGTTGATGCAAACGATGTGTTTCACTGCATGTTTCGATGTTTTGATGCACAGTTCACAGATAAAGCTAATCTTTATCTTAATTAATCAAGTCAATATGGAGATGGTGCAACTAACAATCTGCTGAAGGATCTCAATGTGTCAGGCAGCATCTGTGGAGGGAGAAGGTCAGTCGACGTTTCAGGTCGAGACGCTTTGTCTGGACTGAAAGGTAGAGGGAAGGTGGCCAGCAGAAATATGCGAGGGGGGACGGGTGGAGCAAGAGCTACTGAATTAGAATAAGATTGAGAACAGCTTCAGTCCAGATGAAGGATTTTGACCTGAACAGTCAACTGTCAATCTCACCATTGATATGACCATAAGGCATAGGAGCAGAATTTGGCCATTTGGCCCATTGAAGCCATTCCATCATGGTTGATTTATTATCCCATTCAACCCCTCTCTCCCGTCTTCTCCCTGATGCTGCCTTACCTGCTGAGTCAAGTCAAGTCAAGTTTATGGTCATTTCACTATATACACTATATACATGTATACTGTCAAATGAGACAATATTTCTCCAAACCAGACTGTAAAGCATAGTACTACACATAACACGTACATAACACACAATACTTAGGAAAGTAAGAATTCAATCTACAAGTGAATTATGCATAGATAAACAAAGTAAAGTGCATAAATTAAATATTGTAGGGTACAGTACAAGTTATCTGGTGACACTTTGAATATGAAGCGGCAGGGATTTCAGAAGCCTGATGGCCTGAGGGAAGAAGTTGTTTACTATCCTGATCATTCTTGTCTTTATGCATCGGAGTCTCCTGCCTGATGGTAGAAAGTCAAAGAGGATGCTGGATAGATGGGTGGGATCCTAGATAATACTGCGTACTCAGTGCTCCTGATAAATGCCCCCCATGGATGGTAGGGAGACTCCTGTGATCCTCTCGGTCATTTTCACTGCCCTTTGTAGACCCTTTTGGTCCGATGCTCTGTTGCTCTCACACCAGATGGAGATGCAACTTGTCAGGAAGCTCTCAATGGTGCTCCTGTAAAATTCAGTTAAGATTAGTTGGGGGTGGGGGTGGGGAGAGCCTTGTTTGCCTCAATCTCCTCAGGAAGTTGAGGCGCTGCTGTGCCTTTTCATTCAGGGAGGTGATATTCAAGAACCAGGTGAGGTCATCCCTGATGTGAACTCTCAGGAACTTGGTGCACTTAACCCTCTCTACGGAGGAGCCACGTACTCACGGGAGGAAGATATTGTCTGCACCTTCCTTAAGCCCACACATCATTTCCTTGGTCTTCTCCAGTAGCTCCGTTTGTCTCTCCAGTCCAGCATCTGCAAAGTCAAAATCAGGTTCATTGTCTATGCACAGGTGCATTAAAACACTTACACTGCAGGCACGGAGTATCATATAAGGAGCAATTCACAGGAAAAGCTGTCTCTAGTGTCTTCATTAGGGAGATGGTGTATATCAAAGGATTGCACATTTTCAAATTAATTCCAGAAATTCAGTGCCAGCAGAGGAAAGGCTTCTGGATAGGAATTTCACAGAGCAGTGCGTAGAGAGGTAGAACAAAGACAAAGAAAAATACACTGGCTGATGGATGTATTAAATGTATTAAATACTGTCCCAAATGTATTGGCCAGACGGTTGCCAGACAAACATGGGCTCTGATTTCAACTCAAATCTTACAGAAACCAAGTCAGATAACATGCTGTTGTAAGTATTTGACCACACGCGAGTTCAAAGAAAACCCAAGAGGATAAAACTGCCCTCCATTCATCGTTGATCTTTTCTCCAACCTCATTTCATTTTCACTTTGTGTCCTTTAACACTGGAACCTTGACAACATGGTCTGCCTGAGTACTGAAATTTATCTCTTTTGTTATTGGTCCTGTCAGTCACACCAGAAGCTAATATATTTTCTGCAGCTGCCTCTAAAACTTATTTTCTTTCTCCCCCCCTGCCTCGCCTCAGTACTTCCTGCTCTCCTGTTGAGCTGTTCTACAATGGGAAAGAATTGCAGGCTTTCCAGCAGCCCGCGCACACAGGAAGAGGAGGGGGCCATTCGGTCCCTCGGATCTGATCCACCATTCAATTCAATCAGTGACAATCTGTAAAGCCATAGAATTATGGAGAATTACAGCTTGGATATAGTCCTTCAACCATGTCCACGGAAGGTGCAGAGGAGATCTACCAGGATGCTGCCTGAATTAGAAGCATGTCTTAGGAGGATAGGTTGAGTGAGCTAGGGCTTTTCTTGTTGGCAAGAAGGAGGACGAGAGGTGGCTCACAAATTTCCATAGAGGTTCTGTAGAGAGCATTCTAACTGGCTCCATCACCGTCTGGTATGGGAGGGAGGTGGTGGGGTCTGCTGTACAGGATTGAAATAAGCTCAGAGAGCTGTAAACTTAGTCAGCTCCATCATGGACACTAGCCTCCATTGTATCCAGAACATCTTCAAGGAGTGATGCCTCAAAAAGGCGGCATCCATCATTAAAGACCCCCATCACTAAGACATGCCCTGTTCTCATTGCTACCATCAGGAAGGAGGTACAGGAGCCTGAAGGCACACACTCAACAATTTAGGAACAGTTTCTTCCCCTCTGTCATCCAATTTCTGAATAGATATTGAACCCATGAACACTACCTCACTATCAGCACACACAAAATGCTGGTGGAACACAGCAGGCCAGGCAGCATCTATAGGGAGAAGCACTCTCGACGTTTCCGGCTGAGACCCTTCGTCAGGACTAACTGAAAGGAAAGATAGTAAGAGATTTGAAAGTAGGAGGGGGAGGGGGAAATGCAAAATGATAGGAGAAGACCGGAGGGGGTGGGATGAAGCTAAGAGCTGGAAAGGTGATTGGCAAAAGTGATACAGAGCTGGAGAAGGGAAAGGATCATGGGATGGGAGGCCTCGGGAGAAAGAAAGGGGGAGGGGAGCACCAGAGGGAGATGGGGAACAGGCAGAGAGAGAGAAAAAAACAAACAACTAAATATGTCGGGGATGGGGTAAGAAGGGAGGAGGGGCATTAACGGAAGTTAGAGAAACCTCCAACCAGGTTCTCCAACCTGATGGTATGAACATTGACTTCTCTAACTTCCAGGATGCTCCCAGGATGAGGCTTTCCATTCCAGGACTTCTCAAATGTCCTCTTTCTTTCAGGATCGTAGTTTCCCTTCTGGCGTCATCAAAGATGCCCTCACCCGCATCTCCTCCACCACCCGCACTTCAGCCCTTAAGCCATCCTCCCGTCACCACAACAGGGACAGGGTTCCCCTTGTCCTCACCTACCACCCCACCAGCCTCCGGATCCAACACATTATCCTCCGCAACTTCCGCCACCTTCAACAGGACCCCACCACCCAGCACATCTTTCCCTCCCTGCCCCTCTCAGCTTTTCACAGGGATCGTTCCCTCCACGACCACCTGGTCCACACGTCCCTCCCCACAGAACTCCCACCTGGCACTTATCCCTGTAAGCGCAAATGCTACACCTGTCCCCACACCTCCCCCCTTACCACCATTCTGGGCCCCAGACAGTCCTTCCAGGTGAGGCAACACTTCACCTGCGAGTCTGCTGGAGTTGTCTATTGCATCCGGTGCTCCCGGTGCGGCCTCCTCTACATCGGCGAGACCCGACGCAGATTGGGGGACCGCTTCGTCGAGTACCTACGCTCCGTCCGTCACAATAGACAGGACCTCCCGGTTGCCACCCACTTCAACTCTGCCTCTCATTCCCATCTAGATATGTCCATACATGGCCTCCTCTACTGCCGTGATGAGGCCAAACTCAGGTTGGAGGAGCAACACCTCATCTACCATCTGGGTAGCCTCCAGCCTGGTGGTATGAACATTGAATTCTCCAATTTCCAGTAATTCCCTCCCCCTCCCACTTCCCCTATCCCGGGTACTTCTCTGCCTCTCTCCCCTTTCAACTTTCTGCTTCTTTATCTCTACAGTTCTTTCATGCTTATCCCCTCCCCCTCCCCCGTTCCTCTGATTGGTTTTCCACCTGGCGCCTCTAGGCCCTACCCCCTCCCCTATCTCTATTACTGGGCTTCGGCCCTCTCTTCCCCCCCATTCCTGATGAAGGGTCTCGACCCGAAACGTTGACTACTCTTTTCTCACGGATGCTGCCTGACCTGCTGAGTTCTTCCAGCATTGTGTATGTACTCCCTATAGATGCTGCCCGGCCTTGTGTGTTCCACCAGCATATTGTGTGTGCTGCTTGAATTTCCAGCATCTGCAGATTTCCTCGTGACTTCCTCATTATGTTTTTTATTTTTATTTTTACACTCCTTATTTAATTTAACTATTTAATCTATATACTTACTGTAATTTGTTTTTTTCTCTATTATTATGTATTACATTGTGCTGCTGCCAATTAGATGATAAGAGGCATTGATCGAGTGGATAGCCAAAGACTTTTTTCTGGGGTGGAAATGGCTAACCAGAGGGGACATAATTTTAATGTAATTGGAGCAAAGTATAGGGGAGATGTCAGGGGTAAGTTTTTTTACATAGAGAGTGGTGGGTGCTTGGAAGGTGTTGCCTGGGGTGGTGGTAGAGACAGACATAGAAAAATAGAAACATAGAAAATAGGTGCAGGAGTAGGCCATTCGGCCCTTTGAGCCTGCACCGCCATTCAGTATGATCATGGCTGATCATCCAACTCAGAACCCTGTACCTGCTTTCTCTCCATACCCCCTGATCCCTTTAGCCACAAGGGCCATATCTAACTTCCTCTTAAATATAGCCAATGAACCGGACTCAACTGTTTCCTGTGGCAGAGAATTCCACAGATTCACCACTCTGTGTGAAGAAGTTTTTCCTCATCTCGGTCCTAAAAGGTTTCCCCTTTATCCTTAAACTGTGACCCCTCGTTCTGGACTTACCCAACATCGGAAACAATCTTCCTGCATCTAGCCTGTCCAATCCCTTTAGAATTTTATACGTTTCAATAAGATCCCCCCTCAATCTTCTAAATTCCAGTGAGTATAAGCCTAGTCGATCCAGTCTTTCTTCATATGAAAGTCCTGCCATCCCAGGAATCAATCTGGTAAACCTTCTTTGTACTCTCTCTATGGCAAGAATGTCTTTCCTCAGATTAGGGGACCAAAACTGCACACAATACTTTAGGTGCGGTCTCACCAAGGCCTTGTACAACTGCAGTAGAACCTCCCTGCTCCTGTACTCAAAACCTTTTGCTATGAATGCCAACATACCATTTGCCTTTTTCACCGCCTGCTGTACCTGCATGCCCACCTTCAATGACTGGTGTACAATGACACCCAGGTCTCGTTGCACCTCCCCTTTTCCTAATCGGCCACCGTTCAGTTAATAATCTGTTCTGTTCTTGCAACCAAAGTGGATAACCTCACATTTATTCACATTAAATTGCATCTGCCATGAATTTGCCCACTCACCTAACCTATCCAAGTCACCCTGCATCCTTTTAGCATCCTTCTCACAGCTAACACCGCCGCCCAGCTTCGTGTCATCCGCAGACTTGGAGATGCTGCATTTAATTCCCTCGTCTAAATCGTTAATATATATAGTAAACAACTGGGGTCCCAGCACTGAGCCTTGCGGTACCCCACTAGTCACTGCCTGCCATTCTGAAAAGGTCCCGTTTACTCCCACTCTTTGCTTCCTGTCTGCCAACCAATTCTCTATCCACATCAATACCATACCCCCAATACCGTCTGCTTTAAGTTTGCACACCAATCTCCTGTGTGGGACCTTGTCAAAAGCCTTTTGAAAATCTAAATATACCACATCCACTGGCTCTCCCCTATCCACTCTACTAGCTACATCTTCAAAAAATTTTATAAGATTCGTCAGACATGATTTTCCTTTCACAAATCCATGCTGACTTTGTCCGATGATTTCACCTCTTTCCAAATGTGCTGTTATCACATCTTTGATAATCGACTCTAGCATTTTCCCCACCACCGATGTCAGACTCACCGGTCTATAATTCCCCAGTTTTTCTCTCCCTCCTTTTTTAAAAAGTGGGGTTACATTAGCCACCCTCCAATCCTCAGGAACTAATCCAGAATCTAAGGAGTTTTGAAAAATTATCACTAATGCATCCACTATTTCTTGGGCTACTTCCTTAAGCACTCTGGGATGCAGACTATCTGGCCCTGGGGATTTATCTGCCTTTAATCCCTTCAATTTACCTAACACCACTTCCCTACTAACATGTATTTCCCTCAGTTCCTCCACCTCACTAGACCCTCGGTCCCTTACTATTTCTGGAAGATTATTTATGTCCTCCTTAGTGAAGACAGAACCAAAGTAGTTATTCAATTGGTCTGCCATGTCCATGTTCCCTACGATCAATTCACCTGTTTCTGACTGTAAGGGACCTACATTTGTCTTGACCAATCTTTTTCTTTTCAGATATCTATAAAAGCTTTTACAGTCAGTTTTTATGTTCCCTACCAGCTTTCTCTCATAACTTTTTCCCCTTTCCTAATTAAGCCCTTTGTCCTCCTCTGCTGGACTCTGAATTTCTCCCAGTCCTCAGGTGTGCCTCTTTTTTTTGCTAATTTATATGTTTCTTCTTTGGACTTGATACTATCCCTAATTTCTCTTGTCAGCCACGGGTGCACTACCTTCCCTGGTTTATTCTTTTGCCAAACTGGGATGAACAATTGTTGTAGTTCATCCATGCGATCTTTAAATACTTGCCATTGCATATCCACCGTCAACCCTTTAAGTATCATTTGCCAGTCTATCTTAGCTAATTCACGTCTCATACCTTCAAAGTTACGCTTCTTTAAGTTCAGAACCTTTGTTTCTGAATTAACTATGTCACTCTCCATCTTAATGAAGAATTCCACCATATTATGGTCACTCTTACCCAAGGGGCCTCGCACGACAAGATTGCTAACTAACCCTTCCTCATTGCTCAATACCCAATCTAGAATGGCCTGCTCTCTAATTGGTTCCTCAACATGTTGGTTCAGAAAACCATCCCGCATACATTCTAAGAAATCCTCTTCCTCAGCACCCTTACCAATTTGGTTCACCCAATCTATATGTAGATTGAAGTCACCCATTATAACTAATGTTCCTTTATTGTACGCATTTCTAATTTCCTGTTTAATGTCATCCCCAACCTCACTACTACTAGACACATTAGGGATATTTAGGAAACTCTTAGATAGGCACATGGGTGATAGAAAAATGGAGGGCTGTGCAGAAGAGAAGTGTTGGATGGATGTTAGAGTAGGTTAAAAGGTCTGCAGACCATTGAGGGCCTAAGGGACTGTACTGTGCTGTAATATTCTATCAATGGAAAAGACAACAGAAAGTGGTGGATACAGCAGAGTCTATCGCAAGCAAAGCCCTCTCCACATTGAGTACACCTACAAGGAGAGCTGCCTCAAGAAAGCAGCATCTATCAACAAAGACCCCACCATCCAGGTATGCCCTCTTCTCACTACTACCATCGGGCAGGAGGTACCGGAGTCCTGGGTCCTATATCACCAGGTTCTGGAACAGTTATTACCCTACAAATATCAGGCTCCTGAACTGGCGTGGATAACTTCTCACCACTACGCTGCACTGCGTCTATGTCCTAACAGACAAAGGGGCTTGTTTTACTGTTGTCGCTGCTGCTTGTGTTGTTCCGCTGTTGAGTTGGCACCACACTGTATGGTGTCACTTGCGGGCTGCCCGCAGCACATCCTTAGGCGTGCTGGTTGTTGATGCAAATGATGCGTTTCGATGTACGTGTGATAAATACGTGAATCTTTATCCTACACTGGAGCCAGTGCTCTTCCCCTTCAGACCGCATACCTGATGCCTGCACAGTTTCTTCAGCACACAGGCACTCTTAAGTGCTGCTGCAGGGTCAGAGAAAGCGTGGCGTTTGCTGAGGTCGCTGTGGCGTGCCACTAGGCTCCACGAACAAGAGAATCACATGTGCGACAGGTGCGATCTCCCACTGTGTGTCCATAAGGACCAGTTACATTCAATAGCAATTTTCTCTCTCAAAGCTACAACATAGCAACCTTCTTGTTCAGTAGAGCAGCACTTCAGGTAGAGATGGAGAAGGCGGAAGAATGTGGTTGAGGGAAAATAAATCAGCCATGAGCAAATGGTGAAGTTGATTGACGGGCCAAATGGCCTAATTCTGCTCCTTTATCTTATAGTCTAAATGGTGCCGCACAGCTCAGTGACCCTGCATCGATCTGGACCTCCCGTCTGTGTGGAGTTTGCATGTCCTCCACGTGATCGCACGGGATGTTCTGGTTCCTCCCACATCCCGGAGACGTGCAGGTCGGTTGGTCATTTGGCCGCTGTACAGTTTTTTCAGTCTGTGGGGTGGGGGGGGGGGGGTGGTAGAATCTTTGGGGAGTGTGGGGAGACTAGAACAGAATTTGTATAAGTGATTGATGGGACTTGGTGAGCCGAAGGGCGAGATTGTGTTCTGTATGAACACATAGCAAGTACATTTCATGTGCTACGTCATCGCGTCAGAAAGGTACAGCATAGGTTCTCTGGCCCATCTAGCCCATGCCAAACCATTTAAACTGCCTACTCCCAATGACCTGCATTGGGACCATAACCCTCCACATTCCCTACCATCCTATGGCTATCCAAACTTCTGTTAAATGTTGAAATTGAGCTTTCATGTACCACTTGCACCAGCAGCTTATTCCACACCCTTAAGATCCACTGAGTGACGAAGACTCCCATCATGTTCCCCTTAAACTTTTCATCTTTCACCCTTAGCTCATAACCTCCGGTTGTCGTCCCACCCAACCTCAGTGGAAAGAGCCTGCTTGCATCTACCCTATCTATACTGCTCATAATTTTGTATGCTTCTATCAAATCTCCTCTTAGTCTTCCACGTTCCAAGGGATAAAGTCCTAACCTGTTAGATTTTTCATTATAACTCAGATCCTTCAGAGCCAGCACCATCTTTGTAAATTTTCTCCGCACTCTTTCAACCTTTGTTGCATCTTTCCTGTAGGTAGGTGACCAAAACTGCACACAATACTCCAAATTAGGCCTCACCAACGTCTTGTACAACTTCAACATAACATCCCAACAAGGGAAAATCATTTTCTTTCAAAAAGAAACTGTATCTGAGAGCTACATATTAAAATGAGGAATTTGTACTGATACATAGAAATTCCATAGTTAATTTTATCAGCCTTTCAAGGTTCTGTTCAGGCCCGTTTACAGGGTGTTGTAACATTAGCCAATCATTGAAAACATTACATAAATTACAAGTCGTGGCCTCTGTTTCAGCTACCAAGCTCTAGAATTGACCTAATAGAGGTGTATAAGATGATGAGGGGCATTGATCGTGTGGACAGCCAGAGGTGTTCTCGCAGGGCTGACATGAGGGGGTATAGTTACAAGGTGCTTGAAAATAGGTACCGAGGGGATGTCAGGGGTAAGTTTTTCACACAGAGAGTGGTGGGTGTGTGGAATGCACTGCCAGCAGCGGTGGTGGTGGAAGCAGATATGATAGGATTTTTTAAGAGCCTCTTAGATAGGTACATGGAGCTTAGAAAAATAGAGGGCTATGTGCTAGGGAAATTCTAGGCAGTTTCTAGAGTAGGCTACATGGTCGGCACAACATTGTGGGCTGAAGGGCCTGAGACGTTCTGTAGATTTCTATAAATATATTAACCTCTCTGGTTCTTTACCTCCCTTTTAGAATCTATCTTTTTGATTAAGTTTTCACAACTCACCTCATTCTGTGTTTGTGAACTACATTGAGTTTGATTAATGACAGTATAGAGCATATGTTGTTTTTACAAGATATCTCACTGGACTGGTGCTGTATTAGGTTTAGACATTATTCTCAGTACTCAGTGGAGCCTGTAGCAAAGAACATGGCTTCTGTGTGAAGTAAGTTAACCCACCTCCTAATGGTCAGGAGCTAACACATAAGTTTCTGTTTTGGCACTAACCCACTGAATTCGCTCAAGGAGATGACATGAGGACATCTAGAGGTAGTCAAGCAGATGAATATGGAGGGAATGGATCATGTGCAGGTAGAAAGGCTTAACTTAATTTGGCATGATGGTTGACAGTGGCCTCATGGTCCAGAGGGCATGTTCCTGTCCTGCACTGTTCTATGTACATATCAGTATGGTGCTCGTGGGAGAGAAACTTCCAGCTGGGTAGTGTTACTGTGCATCAGTGCCCTTAAACCTCTGGGTGGTTTTAGGAGGAACCTTGTCCACCTAGGTCAGGAGTTCCCAAACTTTTTTAAGCCATGGACCCCTACCATCAACCAAGGGGTTTGTAGACCCCAGGTTGGGAACTCCTGACCTGAGTAATACGGATTACAGTCTCAGTGAGGCCATGAATGGGTAAGGAGAGGCTGACAAAAAAGTCAGGTCCCATTTACAATTCTAGATCTTCCCCTGAGGTCTAGCACTACCTCCCCCTCACCTCCATTGACACTTACCTTGCCAATAATTGACCAATTGGGTTGTGATTGGTTTGGTGAACATCTGCTTTCAGTTTTTTGCTTTTGGCTACAAGAAGTTATTCAGATGAAACATCCTGCCTGGTTGGCTTTTCCCATTGGGGGGCACGGGTAGGTCAGGGTTCAATTCCTGCCACCAGCCGCAAGGAGTTTTACATTCTCCCTGTGACCGTGTAGGTTTCCTCTGCGTGCTCTGGTTTCCTCCCACCTTCAAAAAATGTCCGAGTTAGAGTTGCACGCATGCTATGTTTGTACCGGAAACATAGCAACACTTGCGATGTCCCCCAGCGCATCTTCAGAATGGGCTGGTTGTTGACACAAAAATACGCAGTTCACTGTATGTTTTGATGTTTAGGTGTAAATGTGTCAAATAAAGAGAATTTTTCTTTTAATTATTTTTTTTGTTTTGTGCCTCTCTTCCCCAAAATATCTTGTTGCCAGGCAACACTTTCTTGAAGCTTAAACGTTTTCTAACTCCTTGCTGCAGGTGCCGAGGATGTCGGGCTGTTTCCGCGTAGCTGTGTGAGGCAGATGAGGAAACAACATCCAAGCAATCTGTCAGAACTTCCTGCATCCGGACCTCACTCGGTCCTGGGTACGTCAGGCGTCTGACACAGAGCAGAGGCAGTGAGCAATGAATGCCATCTGCTCCAGACTGGTGAACAAACGTGAAGGTCTGTGAAGACCCTTCCTGTTGTTGCTCACTGCCACCTAAACTCAGTTTTAGGAAGAGCTTCTTCCCCTCTGCCGTTAGCTTTCTAAACAGTCTGTGAAACCATAAGCATTTCTCCTGATTTTGCTCTCTTTTTGCTCTAATTATTTTTTATACTTTGTGTAATTTACAGTAGTTTTCATGTATTGCATTATACAGCTGCCACAAAATAACAAATTTCATGATGTACATCAATGATATAAAACCTGATTTTGATTTATTTATTGAGAAACAACATGGAATAGGTTCTTTCAGCTCTTCACACTATGCTACCCAGCAATCCCTGATTTAACCTTTGCCTTATTACGGGACACTTTACAATGACTGATTAACCTACTAACCGGTAGATCTTTGGACTGTGGGAGGAAACCCACATTGAGAGCATACAAACTCCTTAGAGCTGCTGAAATGAAACCCTGATTGTTGGTACTGTAATCCATTGTACTAACCACCACGTGTAAATCATTGTGCTAACCCACCACGTGTAAATCATTGTGCTAACCACCACGTGCAAATCATTATGCGTACTCTACCGTGCTGGCACTAATTCTGATTCTTCTCATGGGGTTTTAGGAATGGTTTATCAGTGTCTGTTTTCCATGAATGAGTAAAAAAATACTCCATTGCATCAGCACATTGTGAGCCCTGCCACTCATCACCACAATGCTCACTGTACCAAATCAGCTTCCCGTCCAAAAGCACCTCAGACTTCCACTTCCCAATTTTGTATTCAAGTATCTCCTTCGTCTCACCCCACTCTATCCCTCTTCCAATGCCTGCAAACTTCCAAGACACTGCCAATTCCTACATCTGGTGCAGCGTTGATTTTCACCACTATATCCACCATGATTTCAGCTGTTTATTCCAGTTTGTAAACCTCTCCACTTTTCTCTGCTCCTTTAAGACTCTTCATAAACCTCCACCACCCTCATCCTCCATTTGCTGGTCACTTGTAATAATATCTGGGGTCAAATTCTCTCCGCTTCTGCTCCTGTGAAACTTTCTGAGAGACTTTGCTAATCAAGGCACTATATAAACGCAAATTATAAACACAGAGGTTCTGCAGGTGCTGGAAATCCAGAGCAGCACACAGAAAATGCTGGAGGAACTCAGCAGGTCAGGCAGCATCTATGGAGGGGAATAAACAGTCCACGTTTCAGGCTGAGACCCTTCATCAGGATGGTGAGATGTTGTTTATGCTCTTCCGAAGAGCACAACTCTTTCAAACGACAGCATCTCTTCAGTGCAGATGTCTGCCAGATAAGCTTGTCAGCTCTCGATGCCTAAAGACTGATGCTGTCTCACGCTGTGAAGAGCACAGACATGATGTTGGGAAAGATAATTCTGTTTATATGGCACCTTTATGTCGTATTCAGCAATTATTGTTTGATGTCGTCCCTATTTTTAAGATAAATAAATGCCCATCGTATTCCCATAAACATTCAGTGGGTTGACTGGGCAAGTGAAGGGTATTTGATAAGTCTGAGCAGAGAGCACTCTGCGACATTGCTTGTTTATACAAAGCACTCGGGTATGGGAATGGAGTTTGAACTCCCCTGATGAACAGATGTGAAGGTTTGAAGTGAAGTTTCACGAATGTGAATATAGGGTTTGGATTATCCTTTCAGTCTTAGTGTGAATCAGCTGTGAGTCATTCAGCTTGTTGAGCCTTATTATGTCTCACAGTGATGCATTAACAGTGACATTAGTGATCTTAATCAATAATTATGCCTTTAGATATCACAATTTAGTTTTCATCACATTGAACATCTGACTTAATTGAACAAATTATAATAAGGACTAAAATGGAAAATTTAAGAGACCATTCAGCCCATTACTATAATACAATTCTCTTAGCCCCTTTGTATACAACATCATTAAATGTAGAGGAACCTTACTTATGTAATAAAAGGAATTACGTCCACCACACTAACTCCGCCATTGTACCAGACACAGGGCAAATAACATACATAAAGAATCCAATTATATTGAAATACAGTTATCAAAATATTTTAAAAACACATTTGTGATATAGTAATATACAGTATGCACTTCTTTATTAATGCATTAAATAACAATATCCGTGATTTCTGTTAGTGACGAAGTCACAGGTACTGCTAATATTACTGTGATTTGTTACCTGCATACATAAAATTGAACAAAGTGCTAAACTTCAGCTAGGGGTTAGTGAAACTAATGGTGTAAATTTTTTCCCAACTAAGTACACGGATCCCCTGGAATCTATCCACGGATCCCCAAGGTTAAGAAACCCTGCTCTAATCATCTCCCGTCCAGATGTCTATTTAATTGTCGTTATTGTATCTGCCTCAAGTACTTTCTTTGGCAGCTCATTCTGTAAACCCACCAACCCTTTGCATGAAAATGTTGCGCCCTTCGTCTCCTTTTAAATCTTTCCCCTCTCACCTTAGACACATGGCCTCTAGTTTTGGATTCCTCTCCATGGGTAAAAAACTGTGTCAATTCACCCTGTCGATGCCCCTCTTATTATATACTCCCCTAAAATCCCATCCCACAGTCTCCTACATTCCAATAAATAAATTTCTAGCCTGCCCATCCTCTCCCTATAACTCAGCCCTTATGTCCTGACAACATTTTCAGTTCTTTGCACTTTTCCCAATGCAATGATGTCTTTTCTTTAGCGGGTATTCCAAATGCAGCCTCACCAACATCTTGTACAACTGCAACCCTATACTCACTGCAATTACTGATACTATTGTACAAAAACGTTATTTCACTTTTGTTTATGATACACAGTAGTACCATTAACTTTTGAGTGAACCCAGTAAGTTCAAAGGACACTGGAAGTATACAAGCACGCTGGACCCTGGCTCTGACCACAAACCCACTCATGTTCTTGATGCCTGGTGTTCCAGACCCCAACCCAAGCTCCAACCCCACAGCCAACCCACGGCCCAGATACTGACCCTCGCCGCACCCAAGACCCTCGGGCTCTCGTCATATACCTTACTTGCACTCTGGGCTCTTGGCTCACACTACAAGTCAGAAGACAGACTGTCAAGATTTCTGACTAATCGGATGCCAGGTTGTTTGAATTTAAGTATACTGTGGAAGACAGCCGGTGTAGGAGAAGTTGTTTCAACATTTTAGCCGTAGGGTTGAATGTACCATACAATAATTATGATCTACAGCCACATAGCTGTAACCCTGTATAAAATATAGTTCTTATACTCCAGGGCCTCTTACTTGTTGGTAATTACCACTTGCACATATGGTAGTCACTAATATTAAACTGCAGGTTCAGTAATAACTAATATTATACAGAGTATCCAGCACTTACTAGTGTTAGTTTACAATCCCTGATGTGCAACATGAAAGGACGCTGTTATTGGGTGGTATCTTTTCTGCCGTAAAGAATAATCAAGCAGCCTTCTGTTTTTTGTTTAGCAAAAGAATTCCAAACACTCAAAATGCTCAAAGCCTTGAGTTCAAAGATCAGCTGAGGTTCAGTTGTAGGTGCCTAGTTGTTGGAAACTTCCCATCAGTTTTCGCTCTGCCGGGCACCTTCCTCCTGTTGCCCCTAGCAACACATTCTTACCGTGGGGCCTGCTGATCACAGGCCTCTGATGGAATTCCACCAAGCTGGCTGAATTGTTTGCTGAGAGCCCTTTGGGGATTTGGCAGAGCAGTGGGCTGAAAATCTGTGATGGGGAAACTAAGGGACGATTTGTTTAATTTGCTTGAAATTATTATGGGAAAAGGTCAGAGGTTGAAGTTGGGAATGAAACTGTTGATTTCTTTAGTGCAGATGGCAATAATTCAATTAATTCTTTTATTTTCTTTTTTTTCTGGACACAGTTTTATTTTGTGTGTTTTATTGGCATACAGCCCAATAAATTATATTGTTAACCCTGCGAGTTTCAGCCAGAATAGAAAATATCCTTGCAGAGAATGAGCTTGAAAAGGACTTTATGCTTCTTTTCATGAACATAAAACTGCCAATGTTCTCAGAAATGGGCTCATGATTAGGCTAAAGGTGTAGACATTTGAATGTGAATGTGGTGTCAGTCAGGATTAGACTCGGTTGCAGATGGCTTGAAAGTGAATGTACAGCATTGGACGCAACGGTGTGAAAGGCTGTCTGTTTCCGACAGCTAAACTGAATGTCCGTACCCAAGAGTGGAGCACACTCTGCAGCCACTCCAGGCTTGGGAAATGCAAAGGCTGGGAAATGAACGGGAATGTTTCGCTCTGTTCATTGAGTAAGGAATCAGACCTGCTGGGAAATTGTTTACTGAACACAGCCGCGGTTGTTGTTTTTCTGGGAAACTTCGCACAGATGAGGTGTGAGACCGGCCCTGATGAAGAATCTCGACCTGAAATGTTGACTGTCCATTTGCCTCCATAGATGCTGCCAGTCCCGCTGAGTTCCTCCAGCATTTTGCGTGTGCTGAGATCAAGTTTCATGGGTGTGAGTTTGTATCTCTTTCAACCTCCTATTCCATTATACACTCACTTCACCTTGAGGTAAAATCAATTCTCAAATCACAGATTTAATGATTCCCAGTGTCTGCTAATAGAACACAGCTCCTTCTGAATTTGATTCCCTTGTCGCCTTGGGTAGAGAATGTGGAACAGACGTTGCTCTTTAAGTGATGTTAATTGAAAGACAGATATTGGAGAGGATATCCAAGGAGAACTACCTGCTGTTAAATCATAAAACAAAGGAGCAGAATTACGCCATTTGACCCTTTGGATGTGCTCCAACATTTGATCATGGCTGATTTATTATCCCTATCAACCCCATTCTCATGCCTTTTCCCCATAATCTTTGACACTCTTACTAATCAAGAACCTATCAGCTTCCACTTTAAATATACTCAATGACTTGGCTTCCATAGCCGTCTGTAGCAATGAATTCCACAGAATCGCCATCGTCTGGCTAGAGAAATTCCTCCTCAACTCTGTTCTAAAGGACATTCATCTATTCTGACGCTTCTCCATCTGATCGAAGACTCCCCACTGTAGGAAACATCCTCTCCATGTCCACTCACCCTAGGCCTTTCAATATTCACTAGGTTTCAAAGAGATTCCCCCATCATCCCTCTAAACTCCAGTGAATACAGTCCGAGAGCCATCAAACACTCCTCATTCATTAACCCTGACATTCCTGGGATCATCCATTCGAAATCAATGCTAACAAAATGTATGGAAGTAAGTTGAGAAGGGGAAAGTTTAATGGAGATGCACCGGACAAGTTTTTAACACACAGGTTGGTGGGCCCTGGAAAAGGCTGCCAGGGGTGGTGAAGGTAGCAGATACAATAATGGTGTTTAAGAGGCTTTCAAATAGA
The DNA here is from genome assembly GCF_048418815.1 of Hemitrygon akajei. Classification (NCBI taxonomy): domain Eukaryota; kingdom Metazoa; phylum Chordata; class Chondrichthyes; order Myliobatiformes; family Dasyatidae; genus Hemitrygon; species Hemitrygon akajei. Next base: position 59,800,246 of record NC_133144.1, on the reverse strand, counting down.
CACATGAACATGCAGGGAATGGCGATGTGCTGGCTGAATTAGAATTTGAATCAGAATTAAGTCTCATATCACTGGTATATGTTGTGAAATATGCCAGTGATTTTAACCTGATTCTGATTCAGATTCTAATTCTATATACTCGTAAACTATACATATTATTGTAATTTATAGTTTTTGCATTATGTATTGCACTATACTTGCCACAAAACAACTTGTATATGATATAAACAAGAGAAAATCTGCAGATGCTGGAAATCCAAGCAATACACACAAAATACTGGAGAAAATCAGCAGGCCAGGTAGCTGCTGTGGAAAAGAGTAAACAGTTGACGTTTAGGGCTGAGACCCTTCAGCAGGACTGAAGAAAAATAATGTGGAGTCAGAGTAAGAAGGTGAGGGGAGGGGAGGAACAAACAAAAGGAGTTAGGTGAAACCGGGAGGGGGGAGCAGTGAAGTAAAGAGCCGGGAAGTTGGTGAAAGAGATACAAGGCTGGAGGGGGGGGGGGGGGGGATCTGGTAGGAGAGAACAGAAGGCCATGGAAGAAAGAAAAGGGGGAGGAGCACCAGAGGGAGGTTATGGGTAGGTAAGGAGATAAGGTGAGAGAGGGAAAAGGGAATGGGGAATGGTGAAGGAGGCAGGAGGGCATTACCGGAAGTTCAAGAAGTTGATGTTCATGCCATCAAGTTAGAGGCTACCCAGACGGAATATGAGGTGTTACTACTCCAACCTGAGTGTGGCCTCATCACGACAATAGGGGAGGCCATGGACTGACATGTAGGAATGGGAATGGGAAGTGGAATTAAAGTGGATGGTCTCTGGGAGATCCCACTTCTTCTGGTGGATAGAGTGTAGGTGCTCAGTGAAGTGGTCTCCCAATTTACATCAGGTCTCACCTATATACTGGAGGCCACACCGGGAGCATGGGACACAGTATATGACCCCAACAGACTCACAGGTGAAGTGTTGCCTCACCTGGAAGAACAGTTTTATGCGTCTATGCTCAGTTTGGTGTCGCTAACTCTGAGCCTCCAAGGAAAGCCACCACTACAACCTGCAACCTGGTCATCTCTGAGGCTGAGGTACGCAGATGTTTCCAACGAGTGGACAGTCGCAAGGCTGCAGGACTGGACAGTATCCCAGGGCGAGTACTCAGGATGTGCGCAGCACAACGGGCAGGTGTGTTTACTGATATTTTTAATCTCCCCCTCTCCCAGTGTAGAGTAACCCTCCTGTTTCAAATGATCCACCATTGTCCCTGTACCAAAAAAGACTAAGGTAACATGCCTGAACGACTGGCATCCTGTCACACTCACCTCAATAATAAACAAATGCTTTGAGAGGCTGGTCAAGGATTACATCTGCAGCTTGCTACCACCCAAAATGGACCCCATACGATTCACCTACCGACACAACCGATCAACAGATGACGTAATAGCCACTGCTCTACACACTGTCCTTACACATCTGGAGAAGAAGGATGCTTATGTGAGAATGCTGTTCTTCGACAACAGTTCAGCATTCAGCACCATAGTTCCATCCAGGCTCGACAAGAAGCTCAGAGACCTCAGCCTTGACCCTGCCTTGTGCAGCTGGATCCTGTCAGATCGCCAGCAGGTGGTAAGAGTGGGCCCCTCATCTCCACCCCTCTGACTGTCAATACAGGAGCCCCTCAGGGCTGCCTAATGAGTCCCCTCCTTTACTCCCATGACTGTATCACCACTCACAGTTCCAATCTGCTAATTAAATTTGCTGCCGACACTACATTGATTGGCCTTACCTCAAACAATAATGAAGTGGCCTTCAGGGAAGAAGACATCTCTCTGACACAGTGGTGTCAAGAAAACAACCTCTCCCTCAATGTTGCAAAAATAAAGGAGCTGGTTGTGGACTACAGGAGGAATGGAGACATCAATGGATCTGGGGTTGAGAGGGTGAACAGCTTCAAGTTCCTCGGCATCCATATCACCGAGAACCTCACGTGGTCTGTACATACCGGTTGTGTGGTGAAAAAGGCACAACAGCGCCTCTTTCACCTCAGATTGTTGAGGAAGATTGGTATGGGCCCCCAAATCCTATGAACCTTCTGCAGGGGCACAAATGAGAGCATCCTGACTGACTGTATCACTGCCTGGTATGGGAACTGTACCTCCCTTAATCGCAGGACTCTGCAGAGAGTGGTGTGGACAGCCCAGTGCATCTGTAGTTGTGAACTTTTCATGATTTGGGACATTTCCAAGGACAGGTGTGTAAAAAGGATCACTGGGAACCCGAGTCACCCCAATCACAATCTATTCCAGCTGCTGCCATCAGGGAAATGGTACCGCAGCATAAAAGCCAGGACCAACAGGCTCCGGGACAGCTTCTTCCAGCAGGCCATCAGACTGATGAACTCACACTGATTTGAGCATACTCTGTATTACATTGACTGTTCTATTTATTATAAATTATTATGATTGCACATGGCACATTTAGACGGAGATGTAACATCAAGATTTTTACTCCTCATGTATATGAAGGATGTAAGAAATAAAGTCAATTCAATTCAGTTCAGTTTGGGGCCTTGAGTGGTAGTGAGGGAGGAGGTGTAGGGGCAGGTGTAGCACTTGTTCTGCTTGCAAAGGTAAATGCCAGGAGGCAGATCAGTGGGGAGGGATGAATGGACAAGGAAGCCACATCAACATATTGGGCCCAGGATAGATCCTCAGATGTCGACACCCAGGAACTTGAAACGGCTCATCCTTTCCACTGCTGATCCCTCAGTGAGGACTGGAGTGTGTTGCCTTGATTTCCCGTTCCTGAAGTCCACAATCAATTCCTTGGTCTTGGTGACACTGAGTGCAAGGTTGTTGTTGTGGCATAACTCAACCAGCCGATCTGTCTCACTCCTGCTCATCAGCATCTGAAATTCAGCCAACAGTAGTTGTGTCATCAGCAAATTAATAGATGCCATTTCAGTTGCCTAGCCACAGTTGTGGGTGTAGAGTAGAGCAGTGGGCTAAGCACAAATGCTTGAGGTGCACCAGTGTTGATTGTCAGTGAGGAGGAGATGATATTTCCAATCTGCACTGACTGTGGTCTCCTGATGAGGAAGTCAAAGATCCAGTTGCAAAGGGACATACAGAGGCCCAGGTTTTGGAGTTTGTTGAAGGAATTTAGATTAATTTAACTTCATGTTCAGCACAGATATCACAGGTTGAAAGATCTGTGTTTTGTTTTGTGTTGTACTGTTCTATGTTAGAGGACTACAGCACAGAAACAGGTCCTTCTGCCCCACCTAGTCCATGCCAAACTATAATTCTGCCTACTCCCATTGACTCACACCTAGACCATAACCTGCACACCTTTCCCATTCACGTCATATCCAAATTTCCCTTAAATGTTGAAATCAAACCTGCATCCACCACTTCCTCCAGCAACTCGTTCCACATTCTTACCACCCTCCGAGTGAAAAAGTTTTTTCCTCAGTTTCCTCTTAAAACTTTACCTTTCACCCTTAACCCATGACTTCTAGTTTTAGTCTCACCCAACCTCAGTGGAAAAAGCTTGCTTGCATTTACCCTACTGTAAGTATATAGTAAATACATGCTGATATTTAACTATTTATGCACATTTTATTCCATATCCATCCTTTAACCTCTAACTTATTTTTGTGTGACTCTTTGCTTTTTGTAATTGTTTATTGCATGTCGCGCCAAGACTCCACAGCAAATTCCTAATATATGCAAATGTATATGGTGAATAAAGTTGGCCTTTGAATCTTGATCCTATACCCTTCTTAATTTTATATACTTCTTTCTCTAGGTTCTATGTTCTCTGATCCACAACGACCTGAACGTTGTTAGGATGGTATTCTTCCCAGTTAGTGTGGAGGTCCAGCTTACATCTGATGCCCTTATGGGCCTGTGGAGCAGACAATGGCTTGTACTACAGGGAAATCAGCTTTACTGGAAAATCTCACTGCCTTATTTGCCACCTGGTCTGTACTGAAATCACAGCTCACCAACTCATCTTTGCACAAAGTGTCGGGTGACTTTTCTTAAAGCAGTGGTTAGCAGCAAACTTTGCGACTTTGCAGAGGCCAGCTGTAGGCTGATTGAGAAGATTGTGTGGCGAGGGGCTTCAGCGTCACGTGGCCTTGACCTTCCTGGAGAGAATAGTCCTGGTACGAGAGTGTGGGGGAAGGTCTTGCTGCAGAATCTCACAAGCCTCAGCATTGGCAGCCTTGGAAAAGCTGAGACTGGAAAAACATTGTTATCAGAAAGCCCTAGGTAGGAACAGCATCTTGATTATTTTTATTTATTATTTAGAGATATAGCATGGTAACAGGCCCTTTTGGCCCAACGAGTCCACACCACCCAATGATACCCATGCGTCCAATTAACTTACACACTGTATATCTTTGGAGTTTGTGAGGAAGTCAGAGACTACGGATAAAACTATGGGGTCGCATACAAACTTCTTGTAGACGGTGGCAGAAATGAACTGGGGCTGCTGGCACCGTGATAGCATTACACTAACAACTACACCACTGTGCTGTCTCAACTCTTCAGCCCTGAAGATTCTGTGGGAACAGGTTCTTTGTAAATGGGCGTATCTTTGCCTCTTGCCCAAGGTGCTGAACACACGTTGTGTGGCCAGTCATTGCCCTTACGGTGGTATGACCAGGGCACTCACTTTCTGAATATCTTTGCAACTAAATTCGATTAGTTTAAGCACACGCTGTGAAATTGGGAGTGTGCTTGAATAGCCTCCAGTCAGGTCTCAAGCGATGTAATTAAGAATCTTGATGTCAGCAGAATGTCACGTTAAATAGACATAAAAGAACATTGATATAATCCTACTTATGTACACGGTGGCCACTTTATTAGGTATGCCTAAATCTAATCAGCCAATCACCTGGGAGCAATTCAATGCATAAAAGTATGCAGACACGGACAAGAAGTTCACTTGTTGTTCAGACCAAATATCAGAATGGGGAAGAAATGTGATCTAAGTGACTTTGACTGTGGAATGATTGCTGATGGCAGAGAGGGTGGTTTGAGTACCTCAGAAACTGCTGATCTCCTCGGGTTTTCATGCACAACAGTCTCTAGAGTTTACGGATAAATGTGCAAAACACAAAAAAAAATCCAGTGTCTGGCAGTTTTCTGGGTGAAAATGCCTTGTTAATGAGAGAGGTCAGACTGGTTCAAGTTGACAGGAAGGTGACAGTAATTCAAGTAACAGTGGTGTGCAGAAGAGCATCTCTGAATGCACAACACGTCAAACCTTGAAATGGTTGGGCTTCAGTGGCAGAAGACCATGAACGTACAGTACACTCAGTGGCCACTTGTACGGGAGGAATTGTTCACTGTCATTCTTCACTATACAGGTATAAAGTTCATCTAGTTATCTGAAGGTCGCTAGTTCAAGCCTTGGCTGAGGCTTGCGTGTGTGTCCTTGAGCAAGGCACTTAACCACACATTGCTCTGCGACGACACCGGTGCCAAGGTGTATGGGTCCTAATGCCCTTCCCTTGGACAACATTGGTGGCATGGAGAGGGGAGACTTGCAGCCTGGGCAACTGCTGGTCTTCCATAAAATAACCCTGCCCAGGCTTGTGCCCTGGGAAATTTCCAAGGTGCAAATCCATAGTCTATCGAGACTAACGGAGGCCTACACACTACACACTACAAAGGAGAAAAAATGATTGGTACTCTGGACCTGATGAAGCCAAAAGATAACAAAATCATAATGAACACAATAGATATAAATACATAAAATTAGTTGGTTGTCCATAATGTGACACTAGATACAGGCATATCTGTACACAAGGTGACTCTTGACAGAAGTGACAAAGTAGTGGTGATCGGCGGGGAGGGTATGGTTGGTGGATGGAGGTGTTGATCAGCCTGATGTCTTTAGGGAAGTCTGGTGATCCTGGTGTAGATGCTGCATAGCTTCTTCCCTGATGGGAGTGAGACAAACAGTCTATAAGCAGGGTGGGAGGGATCCTTCATGATTTTGTGGCCTTTCTCTGGCACCTTCCTATATATGTGTGTCCTTGGTGGCGGGCAGGCTGGTACCAGTGATGCTCTGGGCTGCTGAACTACCCATCTTCTGAATAAATGGACAGGAATGCTATTGAAGAATTAATCTTGCTCTATCAGCAATATAACTTCTCCACATAAACCATAAAACACCTCAAGTGTAGAAATTAGTCCAAAGCACCTTAAAGAAACGGACTGTATAAAATAAATGAAAATACAACATTATAGTAAGGCTGCAACGTGACATTAGGAAAACCCAATTGTTTGGCATCTGGCTGACAAGAGATGCTCACTACACTCCCTTGAAACCACTGTGGGCCTGGTCCCCATGCTCCCTGGAAACTCACTGGGTTCAGTGGAACATTTATTATAGTACCATGAATTTATCTCTTCTCATCAGGCAGAAGATACAAAAATTAAGATTATGCACCACCAGACTCAGATTCAGAATTTATTTATTACATGTACATTGAAATATGTGGTGAAATGTGTTAGAATGTTGTGAGCAGTTTTGGGCCCATTGTATCAGAAAAGAGGTGCTGGCATTGGAGAGGGTCCAGAGGACTTTCATGAGATTGATTCTGGGAATGGAAGGGTTAATGTATGAGGTGCATTTAATGGCTCTGGGTCTGTTCTCATTAGAATTTAGAAGAATGAGGGGTGGGAGATATCACTGAAACCAAGAGAATAGTGAAGGCCCAGATAAAGTGCACACGGAGAGGATATTTCCTTGAGTGGAGGAATCTAGGATCAGAGGGCATGGCCTCAGAGTAGAGGGATTTCCATGTAGAAAAGCGATGAGGAGGAACTTCTTTAGCCATGGGGGGGTGAATCTGTTGAATTCATTGCCACAGACAGCTGTGGGGGCCAGGTCACTGGGTATATTTAAAGCAGAGGTCCATATATCCCTGATTAGTAAGGGCATCAAAGGTTACGGGGAGAAGGCAAGAGAATGAAGAAGAGAGAGATAACAAATCAGCCACGATGAAGGGCAGAGCAGACTCGATAGGCCAAATGGCATAATTCTGCTCCTATGTTTTATAGTCTTAATGTTATTTGCATTAACAACCAGCACACTCAGGGATGTGCTGGGGGCAGTAACATAGCATGTCCACGTCATGCCTACAGGTCAGCTTCTACCCTGCTGTTATAAACTCCCTGAATGGACCTCTTTAAAGATCCCCCAGTCTACCATATCACAGCCTGTGTATATTACTGTCTGTTTGCTCTGTGCCTTCTCTGTAACTGTAACACCATATTCTGCATCCTGTTATTGCTTTTCCTTCCCTGCTAACTGTGATGTGCTACTATTTTGAAATGATCCATATGGATAGCATGCAAAACAAAATTTTTCACTCTACCTTTGTACATGTGGCAGTAATAAACCAATTATCCATTTACTTCTAAAAACGTGAAAAGTGTTAGGGTAATCAATAGGAATAAATTCCTATGGTCTGGAATTCTGCCAGTCTAATACCACCAAAGTCCCTAGTGTGCTAGATTATCATAGTTTTACAGTACATTTATTTCATCTAATTTATTACATGCTGCTTTGATTTTGTTGTTGTTCTGTCTGTACAGTTTTCATTACCGCCGTGAGTGCTTGGTCACACTAAGGTCTTATGAGGACTCCTTGTGGGAACTTGTGTAAATGCTGCATCAGCTCACCTCTGGCTGGCAGTTTTTAAAGATAGAGACTATACCGTTATTTGTCACATGTACGTTGAAACAGACAGTGAAATGAAACGACCGACACAGTCCAAGGATGTGCTGGGGGCAGCCCACAAATGTCACCACGCTTCCAGTGCTGACAATATATGCCCACAACTTACTAACCGTAATCTGTATATCTTTAGAAGGTGAGAGGTTTATCCAGAGGAAACCTACGTGGTCACGGGGAGAACATACAAACTCCTTACAGGCAGCGGTGGGAATTGAACCCCAATCGCTATTGCTGTAGAGATTAATGCTCACTGCTAAACTATCACATCACCCCCCCCCCCCCCCCAGCCTCAAGTTGCCCGTCCTGCAGAATTGTGCCAGGGTTTCCACAAATTAAACATTCATCTCCATTGAATAAGTGTAGACGATTGAAGTAAAACTATTCAATCTTTAAAATTTTCAGTACATAATATTGTTTTAAATGTTTGGATATTCATGGAAAAGATGAACATTTGGAAGATTTAAGGCAAAGATTGTTTTCAGATTCAGGTCAGCAACAAGAACAACAAATCAAGCCCCTTTCCCAGCCTCCCACTCACACACACAGACAGGCCTCTAACCCCAGGACAGGCCGCCTCCCGGCCTATAGCCTCCAGTGCTTGGCCCCAAACTTGCAGACTTACATACATTGGCCTCCAACCTCTGGACAGCTGACACAGAAGCTTCAAGCTTTGGGCCGCGACCTGCAGACTCGCCGACTTCAGTCTTTGATCTTCCAGGCTTTGACCGCAGGACCTCAACCGCCAGCTTCACTCTCCGGGCTGTCGATCTCTAGGTATGGACTGCAGGACTCAGGGACTGTGGGGCTTGGACCTCTGGGCTTTGACCTCTGAACTCACATGGACCTCCATCAGACAAATTTCCAAATACTGTTACTTTTCTCATTGGAAATAGACAACCAATATTTGGGAATCATTTGAAAACTCCAGAAAACTATTTGTAGTTGCCAGCTCTAATTGTACCAGGTGTCTCCTTTGTGTTGAAGTTGCTGTTTCATTATTTCTGCTCTTGTTTTCCTTTAGTCATACAGTAATTGCATCCCTGCCTGGGATTCTGGTGTGGAGCGAGATGGGTGTAGGGCTCTGTTGTGGCATCTGAGCTGCCTTTCCAGTATTCCAGAGTAATGTGGGAGGGCAGGATGTTGGGGCAGCATAGTGCTTAGTACAATGCTTTACAGTATTGGTGAAAGGGTTCAATTTCTGCCGCTGCCTGTAAGGAGTTTGTACATTCTCCCCATGACCGCGTGTGTTTCCAGTTTCCTCCCACGTTCCAAAGACCTACTGGTTGATGGGTAATTCATCATTTTAATTCGTCCTGTGATTAGGTAAGGATTAATTGGGGGTTTGCTGGGCAGTGTTGGAAGGGCCAATTCCGCGCTGTAGCTCAGTAAACAAATAAATTAATTAATAAGTATTTAACCGTAGTGCAGAACCCAATACTGTTTGCATTTACCTCAGTGGCCAAGAGCTTACACTCGAGATAGTTTTTAATTCATTATCATCCTGGCCAAAGGTTAACTCTCAATCAATATCACTACAACATATTATTTAGTCATTATCAGCTAATTGCTTAAAGAAGCTTGTTAATTGCTGCACTTCCCGCAATATCACAGTGATTACATGTCAAAGAAGTACGTATTTCATCCGCACTTTGGGCTGCCATGAGGTTATGAAAGCTGAATTATTAACGGAAAGTTTTCATTTTGACTTAAATACCAGTGTGTTACAAGTGCACCAAATGAGTAAATCAGAGCTCTGCAGTCCGTACAGGAGTGAGACTAATTGGACAGGTCTACCAAAGAACTGACAGTGGAATCACAGCTGCAGGAGGTCTTTTCTGTATCATTCTAAGATCCTATGTGAAATTCAGTAATCAGAGATATGCCATCTACTGCTGTAACTAGGGCAGTTTCAGTCTTTAGTAGGTGACTAATTTACTGCATAGGTTAATATTAGGCATCAAGATAAGATCAAGAATTAGTCCCTGTATCATTATGGGTTAAATGCTCTTAGTCAGTGTTCAAATAATTGCTATAAATGAAGTCCGCTGGCTCTGTTCACCATCCTCTGCTCTTGCTGAAAGCGTATGTTTTGGCATTAGATGAAGATATGATCGGCTTGCCGATGATGACTTTAATGGCTTAACATTCCAACACTGCTGTTAACGTTTCCATTTTCAAAACGTGAAAATGAATGGCTGAGGCACTAAGAGACAGACTCATTTATTTAATTTAATGGAGTTACCAGATGCAGTATTTCTGTTTTGATTTTACTTTAGAGATACAAGATGCTGCAGATACTGGAATCTGGAGCAACAAGCAATCCGCTGGAGGATCTCAGCAGCTTGCGGAGCAAGGGGAGAGGAACTGATCCTCCCCCCAACTTCTCTACCTGGCGCAATCTGCCTGCTACATTTCACCCCTCCTTAGCCACCCTGTCTCATTACTCCCTCCTCTCCTACTTATATTGGCTATCTATCCTCTCCGTTCTTAGTCTAAATGTCTCTTTAGTATTCACTTCTGGGCACATGAATGCCATCTCCATCTTCCAAACATATTTAAACATGGAAAAGCTGTCAGCCAGTCTCGCTGTTTTTGTTTCCAATGCCTACAGTTATATGTATTTCCCAAAACTATTCTTTTTTTTTTGCCTTAGGCATTTTCCACATAATTTTCTATTTGACCGCAGAAAGCACCACTAATAAGACCAATTTTTGCACTTCATAAACACAAGAGGTTCTGCAGATGTTGGAATTGCTGAGCAAGGCACGCAAAGTGCTGGAGGAGCTCAGCAAGTCGGGGAGATATAACAGCTGGCGTTTTAGGCTGAGTCCCTTCCTCAGGACTGGAGAGGAGGGGAACAGAGGCCAGAATAAGGAGGTGGGGTCAGGAAAAGGAGTACAAACTGGCAGGTTGTTACAGTGATTTTGTGTTTAACATTTAATAATTGACTTTGGCTACCAGTCTTCGTTTCTGAAAATGTATTGTGCACTTAATTTGGAGTGTGCTCTGAATAATTTGAATTGAATTGACTTTATTTATTACATCCTTCACATACATGAGGAGTAAAAATCTTTATGTTATGTCTCCATCTAAATGTGCAATGTGCAATCATAGTGATTTATAATAACCTATAATAAATAGAACAGTCAATGTAACATAGAAATACACTCAAATCAGCACGAGTTCATCAGTCTGATGGCCTGGTGGAAGAAGCTGTCCTGGAGCCTGTTGATCCTGGCTTTTATGCTGCCGTACCGTTTCCCAGATGGTAGCAGCTGGAGTAGATTGTGGTTGGGGTGACTCGGGTCGCCAATGATCCTACATGCCCTTTTATACACCTGTCTTTGTAAATGTCCTAAAAGCTGTGAATCCCAGTCCAGACAATGCTGATTAAAATTTGTTTGGGTGTCTGTGGTGTGGATGTGAATCAGGAGGTGTGGAGGTTGTATGTAGTTTCAAAGAAAGCATTGTCCACACATTGTAAATATGGAGTTGTCCTTTGATGTTTGGCACATAAAATATTGGGCCACATTGGGCCAGGAGACCTTTCCACCGAAAGCGTCTCCATATGAAGCCTGCTGTGCCTTATTTTGTCAAATAACAAAGCTGCTTTGTATCTACCAGTAACTTTCTCCAGTGACTTCTTTCACGCAATAACACAGGTGATATATGGGGCAAGGTGAGGGGGAAGGTAGATGCGTGGGGGCAAGAGGAGAAAGTACTCCTTCCCTCCCCCACCTTCTTAATTAGGCTTCTTTTCACTCTTCCTTTCCAGTCCTGACGAAGGGTCTCGACCTGAAACATCTACTATTTAACACCACCCCCCCCCCCCATAAATGCTGCCTGACTTGCTGAGTTCCTCCAGCATTTTGTGTGTTACTCAAGTTTTGCACATGGTCTGTACCTGCATGTGAGTACTGGAAACGGGTCTAATCAGATCAGATATCCCCTTCTTCAGACCTTTATCGTTTTCACCAATCAACTTCCCAGCTCTTTACTTCACCCCCACCTCACCCAATCTCACCAATCACCTACCACCTTGTACTTCTTCCTCTCCTCCCCCCACCTTCTTACTCTGACTCCTCATCTTTCTTTCCAGTCCTGATGAAGGGTCTCAGCCCTAAATGTACACTGTTTACTCTTTTTCATAGATGCTTCCTGGCCTGCTGTTCCTCCAGTGTTTTGTGTGTATCTGCAGATTTTCTAATGTTTGTAAGTAGAAAGTGATCTGATGCAACATTTCTGACTGATTTTCTCTCTGCATTTTCAAGGTGTTAAAGTCAGATCAACATTCCTGACACCATGCCTAGTGTGAAACCCAGCTCTCCCAATTAATTATTAAAATTTATCAAGCAAATTGCCCACCAATTACTGAAGCTTTCCCTCAAAAGTGTGTATCACTTTCCATCATGAGACAAAAGCTCTGAACCAGAGTGGCATTTATGAACAATTAAGTGTAAGAGATTTAAAATGAAATTTTGGAAAAGAAATAATCATGGGCCATTAAACAAACTAACAAACTCTTCTATTTATATATGATTTGCTACTTCAGTTCATGGCTACTTTAAGGCTTGTGAAGTGTGGTTGGTCAATGTAGCTAAGTTTGCAAGGTGCTACATCTTCAAATAGCAATGACAAGCAACTTGAAAATCTTAAGCATGAGAAAGTCTGCATATGCTGAAAATCCAGAGCAACACACACAAAGTGCTGGCGGAAGGGTTTGAAGAAGGGTCTTGGCCTGAAATGTTGGCTGTTTATTCATGATGCTGCCTGACCTGTTGAGTTCCTCCTGCATTTTGTGTGTGTTAACTTGAAAATCTGATGCTTGTAACATTGTTACAGCCCCAGAGACCCGGGTTCAATTCCTGCCACTGTCTGTACGATCCCCCCATGGCAGTGTGGGTTTCCTCCAGGTGCTCTGGTTTCCAAGGACATACAGGTTAGTAGATTATTTGGTCAGATGGGTATAATTGGGCAGTGCGAGCTTGTTAGGCCAAAGGGTCTGATATTGTGCTGTTTCTCTAAAGAAGATAAAAATAATTTTAGATTTTAATTTAATTTAATTTAGAGATACAGCACGATAACAGGCCCTAGCAGCCTAATGAGCCCATGCCGCTCGATTACACCCATGTGACCAATTACCTATTAACCTGTATGTCTTTGGACTGTGGGAGGACACTGGAGCACCTGGAGGAAACCCATGTTGTTCACAAGGTGCAGAAGTCGACTGACGATCGGTGAATATGACTTTTGGAAGAGATGAGCTCTAACTTGTGCACATATTTGTCTGTCCCCATGCTTGAGAACAGTGGCCACGTGGTAGTTAAATTATTGCCTAGGTAATCCAGAAACTCACAAGACAATCCAGAGACAGGGCTCAAATCTCATCATGATGCAGCGTTTGTTAACTTCAGTTAATAAACTGTGTAGGAGAATGAGGGACTTCTTATAGAGGTATACAAAATTATGAGGGGTATAGATAGGATGAATGCACACAGGCTTTTCCCCCTCAGGTTGGGTGAGACTCACACTGGGGATTGTTGGTTTAGGGTGAAAGATGAAATATTTAAAGGAAATCTGAGTGGGAACTTTTACACTCAGAGGGTGGTGCAAGTGTAGAACGAGCTGCCAGTAGAAATGGTAGATGCAGGTTCAATTGCAACATTTAAGCGATGTTTGTATAGGGTACATGAATGAGAAGGTCTTGAAGGGATATGATTTGAGTGCAGCTAGATGGGACTAGGCGGAAGATTGGATCGGCATAGGCTGGATGGGCCGAATGGCCTGTTTCTGTGCTGTGGTACTCCATATGACTGTTTAATTATAATGGGCATGGGCCCTTTTAGTTTTTTTCTTTCTTTTCTGTACTAACCCTACAGTTAAGTTAACATTCATAAATATAATTCCTCTAATTGTCTGCAGTGTACTGTTTGTTATTTCTTGGTGTAACTCACAGTTCGGCTAGCGGATTAATTTACAGGAAGACAGCCCTCGGCCCAGCCAAACTTAAGAAATCTTGTCTGGGTGGATGCTGTGCGATGTGTCCCCTGTTACAAATCAGTACGGTGAAATTACAAACAGTACACAATATGCGATTAAACGATTGAGCTTTATAAATCTTAATTTGACAACAATGTTAGTAAAGAAACTAAAGAAAAGAAAAGGGCCCATTCTCATGAAACGGTCTAATGCGCAATGTTGGAGCTCATGGTTCAGTCCACTGGTTCCCCGTTGACCTCCTCCAAAGGTAGCCGGCACTCGGACCCTCACTCCAAGTCCATTCCATCTGGCAGTTTACCAACTCTCTCCATTCATGTCTTCTCTCCTCATCTTTCCCTGGCAAACGACCGCGAAATTCCTGCTCCCAGACCCACAAGAAAGAACAACATCCCTCTCATTGGATTTACCTCTTGCCATAACCCAAACATTGCTGCTACAGAGAAACCATTACATTAGCAGTGAAACCTTACAGCATGTTACATTGGCATCAAGTAGTAATGGGGTTGTAAATTACACAACACTCACACAAACCAGGGCTTGGGGCGGGAGAGCCGGCCCTATCTCACGGATTTGGCGGGACTGGAGTGCGTGTTCCCTAGATTTATGCAGCTCAAGGAAACCAGGGTTTCATATGTTTCAATGTGCCTGTGACAAATAACATTAATCTTTAAGGCCTAGATAGAGTGGACGTGGAGAAGATATTTCCAATTAAAGGTGAGTCTCAGAACACAGGCCACAGCCTCAGGATACAATGATGTCCCTTTAGAACAGAGATGAGGAATTTCTTTAGCCAGAGGGAAGTGAATCTGTAAAATTTATTGCCACAGATGGCTGTAGAGGCCAAGTAATTGGGTATATTTAAAGTGGAAGTTGTTAAGGTTCCTTATTAATAAGGGTGTCAAAGGTTATGGGGGGAAGGCAGGACAATGGAGTTGAGAGGGATAATAAATCACTATGGAACGGTGGAACCTTAAGGTTGTCATAGTCAGGAGACATGGTGGGGATAAGCTTCCGCTATCTATTAAATGCTCCCAATGGCATGCATCTCAAATAGCCTCTGACAATCAAGTCCAGCCCCTGGTCTTTACATGTGGCTTAGCTACTAAGCCTGGTAGAATCATTTCTACTGATAGGAGAAGGGGCATGTTCATGTCACGTTCCTAGTTCCTTAAAAGTAGTCACTTCGGGAGGGATGGGGCTCGTCAGCCTTGGTTGGCAACTCATCTAGGAGAAGAAAAGCTCTGATCTCAAACCTCCACTGTTTTGCAGCTATACTCACTCATGGGGAGGGTTTTGGGAGTAAACACCATGGAAGAGTCCGGAGCTGGAGTCCCTAAGGCACTCCTACATGGCGTTCAATGCTGACATGCAACTCCTGCGACACAACTGATGTCGAAGTGTGCCCGTCTTTGCTGTTCCTTTGTGTTCATCAGCTGCACGGAGAGGCAGAGCCTGCTACATGGGCAACATATCGTGCTGCCCTGGCTTGCGTATCACGTAGACAGCTGGAACACAAATCCGCGGTAAACCTCGACCAATGTAGGGCCTCAAGGTGGAATGGTTCAGCAGGCTTAACAGGCCCAATGATCTAAATCTGTTCCTATGTCTCACCAGAAAGATGTCACCTCTGACAGTACAGCATTCTCACAGATCAGCACTAGAATATTAATCTGTATTGTGTGCTGAAGTTCCCCTACAGTAGTTACTCAGAAGAGAATGTGCCAAATAGAGATGAATAACCCAGTAATTACAGGCCAGTCATTTCAACCTCAGTGGAGATGAAAGTCTGAGAAACAATAATCAGGGGCTGAATTAGCTGTCACTTGGACATTGTGAATTGATTAGAAAGAGGTGGCATGAATTTGATTAAGGCAGATGAACTAGATCAAAGTTATTTTTAGCAAATAACAAAGAAATTGGATGACAGAAGTGTGACTGACTTGGGAACTGTTTTCTAGAAGTCATTTGGTAAAGTGCACCATTATAGGCTTGTCATCAAGACTGAAGCCCATGGAATAGAAAGGGTTGTAGCAACTTGGACAGGACATTAACTCATTAACAGGAGTAATAGTTAAGGGTTGTTTTTTAAACGGTAGAGCTGAGTTGGTATTATGGACACGGGTTTTCAAAATATACAGTATATGTTAATAATTTTTACCTGAGTGAAAAATGCACTATTTCCAAATTTATAAATGACACTAAATTTGGAGGCGTGGGGAACCCTGAGAAGAACAGTAAAAGAATTCACTGAGACATAGATTCAGTAAATTTAATGCTGCATAGGATAACGTCTATTCCGACAATGACTGGAAACCTGCGTGGGAGAGTTTTTAAAGTGGAAAAGTTAGTGCACTGGGGCAGCTCCACTCTCTCGACCACAGAAGTCCAGGTCCAATGGTATGAGCAAGCGTCATAAATTCGGGTCTTCTTTGGTTGCAGTGGGTGACCATGTCACATCTGTGTTCTTCGCTCTCCATGGAGCGTAGCAGTACATCCTTCCTAGCTGTTGGATCTCACTGTGGACCTCATTCACCAGTCTGCCAAAGCTGACTTCACATACTAGGACAGACATGTCCCTGCCTCACCGCATGCAAACAGCTTCTTGGAACCATAGGTGAGAGCTGAGTGCCTGGTGGAGACCAAAGGTGAGTGAGCTGCCCCAGAATAGGGTTTCCAGGGAGGGATGGCACCTCTAGTGAAGAGTATTGCAATGTACTGCTGCCGTAGCACAACAAATTTCACAATATATGTCACTGACATTCAACTTGATTTTTGATCGTGATTCTGATTTTCCTGCCTTTCCTTTGACATTCATTCTGATTAAGGAAGAGAATCTAAACAAGATAGCCAATACAAAAGGGGGTGCAAACAGAGATCGGGGCGGGGGGGGGGGGGGGTATACAGGCATAGTTTCTGAAATAGAAAGGCAGATGAGAAAGTGGTTAAAAAAGTGGATGTATTCTTCATTTTATAAACACTACCGTAGTGTACAAGAGCAAAGAAGTCACGATGATTCTTTATAAAACTGCATTCACTATAACCAAAGCATTTTGTACTTCTCTTCATGCGCCTATCACCTCCATCTGGTGTCCCTCCACCTTCCTTTCATTCCATGGTTCACTCTCCTCTCTATCAGATTCCTTCCTCCTTCCCTCTTTGTAGAACTGCTGTGCCCTAAAATATGTAGTACAGAGATCACTTCATTTCCCCTCTCGACCCACCTACCTTCCTGCTTACCTGTCACATTCAGACATGTACTCCTTCCCCTCCCCCACCTTCTTCTTCCAGCTTTGTCCTCTTTCCTTTCTGGTCCTGGCGAAGGGTCCCGACATGAAATGTTGACCGCTAATTCCCCTCCATAGATGCTCACTAGCATGCTGAGTCCCTCCAGTATTTGTGTGTGGCATTCTGTACAATTCCAGGTGCCACACTTTTAAGAAAGATGAAAATATTTTAGAGAAGATTCATAATCAATTTACTAAAATAATTCCAGCAATGAGGGCCCTTACTTATGTTGGTAGTTGTTTTCCTTGGAACAGAAGGAATTCTAGAACTGCTGCTTCACAGCTCGAATGCAATGGGTTCACTGCTGCTCTCCGGTGCTTTCTGTGTGGAGTTTTCATGTTTTATTTACATAGGTTTCCTCTGAGCATTCCCGTTTCTCTCAATTTCCTAAAGTGTGTATGAATTAGTAGTTAAAGTCTGTATATAGTATGTCACCATGACCTTGAGATACTACCTTAAGATTCATTCTTCTTGCAGGTAGTCACAGGAAAATGAAGAAATACAATAGAATTTGTGAAAAACTATACATAAACAAAGACTGACAAACAGCCAATTCAAAAGAAGACAATGTGCAAAAATAATAAAATCCAGTAAATAAATAATACTGCAAATAATAAAAATCGATAGACATGGGACATTGGAAAAAAGTTGTATTTCCCCATGGGGATGAATAAAGTATCTATCTATCTATCTATCTATCTATGTAGATAATACTGAGAACATTAAGTTGATTGGTTGTGGAGCAAGTTCGGCATTGAGGTGAGCAAAGTTATCCAAGCTGGTTCAGGAGGCTGATGGTTGTAGCGTAATGACTGTTCCCGAACCTGGTGTCAGGCTTGCACATGCAGGCTCCTCCAGTATCCGTCCATCCACGTTTCCAACTCATCGCCTGCAACCTATTTAGACCCACCTCTCACCCATAATCCTTGTTCACTCATATGAAGCAGCCAGCCTCAACCAGTTGCTCCTAGCCTTCAGGTACCTTGTTGCCTTGTCATGTTTTGCATCTTCTTTCTCTTGTTTTGTGGCTTGTTACTTTTGCCATCTATTATTAAAGTTATTGTTCAGTGCTGAGTCGTCTCCACTGATCTGCTTTTAGGTCAAGCCTCCTCTATGTTTCTTCACAGATTGAATGAACCAGCAATTGTTCAGAGTATGCTTGCCTAAAGGAAGTTGTCCGTCGACAGGAGCGCGTGATCCAGAAGCAGCAGGAAACCATTGACCATCTGCTTTCCACTCTCAACCAACTCTCCGTCTCGATACTGCAATCCTGCGCAGGTCAACCTCCTCCCTCTGAGCCCCAGATTCTGGTGCCCAAACACTTAGAGAGATCTCCGACCTAATGCAGCAACTTCCTGTCCCAGTGCATCTCACACTTGGAGCTCCAGCCATCTTTGTTTTTGACGGAGCGAACCAAGATTGCCTTCATCATCTCTCTCTATATACAGGTCGAGCTCTGACCTGGGCCACTGCTAACTGAGACAATAAAATGTCATTTGCAACAAATATAAGGAATTTAGCACTGAGATGTGCCATGGTTTTGACCATCCAGGAAGCAGAAGGGGGTCAGTGGATTGGATACTGTGCCTGCGTCAAAGCTCGCACACAATGCTGGAGTAGGTCATGGAATTTAGGACCCTCTTAGTGGAGGGTGGCTGGAATGCGTGAACACTGACTTACCATCATGGCCTCTCGGAGTGCTTGAAAGATGAGCTGTCTATCCGGGAGATGCCCACCGACCACGAAAGCCTCATCACTTTGGCCCTGTGAATTGACAAGCATCACATGGAACGACTTTCCAGATCGTCAGCCAGAAACCTGGTTCTGCTCCCAGCTCTACTTCAGGCTGCAGGACCCTCATCGAAAATGCCCTCAGAACCCAGCAGCTCGAGGGAGCTCCCTTAACCCCCACCCACCCACCAAGAATGTGAGTGTTGGCGGGAAAACAACTCGAGTGCTTACTGAAGAGCTGCTGATCAGTATGCATCAAATGCCCACTGCATCCAGGAAGACGACACCACCAGGTAGCCATGAGGGATCTTCCATCTGATAAGCTCGCCCTGGCATCTCATTTTGGTACTATGGCCTGGCACTCACTTTCTCTGTCCTCCTCCACAGCCCGACGGCTCTACACACACGGGAGGCTCTGGTGGATTCTGACACAGCAGGCAACCTTCTGGCCCAGACTCTGCGTGAGTAGCTTCGACTCCATTACTGAACCTTCAGTATCTCTCACCCCTTCAACATCATGGCCATTGATTGATGTCACGGAGTCAGAGCACTCACACGGCTTGTACACATGAGCATTGGAGAGCACTGCAAGTCCATCCAGTTCTTCCCGATTGACTCACCCAACACTCCTCCATCCTGGGTTAACACCGGAAACCCTGACTTTGCAAGGTTATTGGGTTCACAGATGAGCTGGGACCCACCTGCCGAACCACTTTCCTGCAACCTCAGTTGACTCCACCAGGTCAAGCCATGGAGAGGGAGGAAACCCTCAACCTCACCAATCTCCTACGGGAATATCAAGACACCTATTGCCTTCAGTACAAGAGAAGCCAGCTCCCTGCCACACAACCATGCAACCTCCTCCTCGGCACCACCTCTCCCTGAGGTCATCTGTTCTCCCTCTCCCTGTCTAAGACCCAAATCATAAATGGCTACGTTGCTGAGGTGCTACAGCATGGCTTCATTTATCCATCCCAGTACCAGCCAGTGTTGTAATCTTTGTCATGAAGAAAGGTGGGGGTCTTCATCCCTGGTTTGATTACCAGGGACTCACAAAATCACCGTTAAGAACCACTACCCTCTCCCCTTGATGGATAGCATATTTGAAACACCCTGCGGGACCCACATCTTTAGCAAACTTACCTATAGAACACGTACAACCTGACCTGCGACTGCCGGGGGTGAGTAGAAGACCAAGTTCATAAAACCCAAAGCCACTACAAATACCTGTTGATGTCTTTCGCACTTTCCAGCAGTCCAGTCATTTTCCAAGCCTTCATCAACCAGATCCTCTGATACATGCAACACAGGCATGTGTTCATCTACCTCAACAACGTCATCTTCTCCAAGGATCCCCAAGACCACGCCAGTCACATCTGATCAGTCCCTCAGCATCTTCTCGAAAACCAACTGTGCTGTAAGTTAGAAAAATGCCAGTTCCACACTTCAGTCATTTCTTTCCTGTGTTATGTCCTTTCACCCCAAGGCATAACCATGGACCCAGAAAAAGCACACACTATCGTTGAATGGCTCTGGCCACGCTCCCTCAAACAGCTACAGCACTTCTTGAGCTACTCCAACTTCTACCACTTTTTCATCAGAAGCTACAGCCAAATCACCGCTTCGCACAGCTCCCTCACCAAGTCACCCACCTCATTCTTTAGCCATGGACCATGCTTTCGAGGAGCTCGAGGTGCTTCCCTACCGCTCCCTTTCTCTGCCACCCATGTTGGATGGCAGGGGTGGACGCATCTGACATTGGTGCCAGGGCTATCCTTTCCCAGGGAGGACTGATCGAGAAGATGCACCCTTGTGCCTTCTTGTTGTGCATCTTCAACTCTGCACAGTGCCTTTACAGAGTGGGAGAGCTAGTTACTACAAATGAGCCTTGGAGGAATGGAATCTTTGACTAATGGCAGACACCATGTCCTTCCTGATCTAGGTTGACCAGAAACTCATATCCCTTCAGCAGGCTCACTAACTCAACCCACATCAGGCTCGCTGGGCCTTCTATTTGAGCAATTCAAATTCATCATCTCCTACCAACCCAGCTCCAAGAACGTTAAAGCAGGTGTCCTGTCATGACAGTTTGATCCAGCTGAAATGGAGATCGACCCTCAGTCCATCATTCCATCCTCCCAGATCCTCACCCCGATTGTCTGAAACCTTGAGAACCAGATCAGCCAGGCCTTACAGCATGTCCCTCTTCCGGCTGTCACACCTGACACCTGCACGTATGTGGCAGCGCCTCATTGGCATTCCAGTGGGCCCACTCCTCACCCCTCTCCAGCCATCTATGTGCCTGACGAACTCTAGGTTTTCTGCAATGCCATTTCTGGTGGCCCACCAGGATTACAGGTGTATGACAATTCATCTCTGCCTGCCCTTAATGTGCCCAGTCCAATTCCTCCAACCAACAGCCCTCAGGGCACCTGTGGCTCCTGCTGGTCCTTTGACGCCTGTGGTCCAATAGCAGAGGAACTGAATGTGGATTTTTGCATCAATCTTCACAGTGGAAGACACCTGCAGTATATCAGACATTCAAGAGTGTCAGGGAAGTGAAGCATGTGCAGTGAAAATTACAACTGAGAAGGTGGTCAGGAAGCTTAATGGTCTGAGGATGGATAAATCTCCTGCACCTGATGGAAAGCACCATTGGGTTCTGAAGGAAATAGCTGAAGAGATTGCAGAGGAATTAACGATGATCTTTCAAGAATTGATAGACTCTGGCATTGTACCGAATGACTGGAAAATTGCAAATGTTACTCTGCTATTTAAGAAGGGTGGGAGGCAGCAGAAAGGAAACTATAGACCTGTTAGCCTGACATCAGTGGTTGGGAAGTTGTTGGAATCGATTCTTAGGGATGAGATTATGGTGTACCTGGAGGCACATGACAAGATAGGCCAAGGCCAGCATGGTTTCCTGAAAGGAAAATCCTCCCTGACTAACCTACTGCAATTTTTTGGAGGAAATTACAAGCAGGATAGACAAAAGAGGTGCAGTAGATGTGGTGTACTGTACTTGGATTTTCAGAAGGCCTCTGACAAGGTGCCGCACATGAAGCTGTTTAGTAAGATAAGAGCACATGGAATTACAGGGAAGTTACTAGCATGGGTGGAGCATTGGCTGATTGGCAGAAAACAGAGAGTGGGAATAAAGGGATCCTATTCTGCCTGGCTGTCAGTTACCAGTGGAGTTCCACAGGGGTCGGTGTTGGGACTGCTGCTTTTTATGATGTATGTCAATGATTTGGACTATGGGATTAATGGTTTTGTGGCTAAATTTGCCAAAGAAACAAAGATAGGTGGAGGAGCAGGTCATGTTGAAGAAACAGAGAGCCTGCAGAGAGACTTATATAGTTTAGGGGAATGGGCAAAGAAGTGGCAAATGAAACACAATGTTGGAAAGTGTATGGTCATGCACTTTGGTGGAAGAAATAAATGGGCAGATTATTATTTAGCTGGGGAGATAATTCAAATGCAGAGATGCAAAGGGACTTGAGAGTCCTTGTGCAAGATACCCTGAAGGTTAACCTCCAGGTTGAGTCGGTGGTGAAGAAGGTGAATACAATATTGGCATTCATTTCTAGAGGTATAGAATATAAGAGCAGGGTTGTGATGTTGAGGCTCTGTAAGACCCTCGCGAGACCACACTTGGAGTACTGTGTGCAGTTTTGGGCTCCTTATTTTGGAAAATATACTGACATTGGAGAGGGTTCAGAGAAGATTCACAAGAATGGTTCCAGGAATGAAAGGGTTACCGATGAGGAATGTCTGGCAGCTCTTGGGCTGTATTCTCTGAAGTTCAAGAGAAAAAGGGGGGATTTCATAGAAACATTCTGAATGTTAAAAGGCCTGAATGGATTAGATATGACAAAGTTATTTCCCATGGTAGGGGATTCTAGGACAAGCGGGCACGACTTCAGGATTGAAGGACATCCTTTTAGAACTGAAATGCGGAGAAATTACTTCAGTCAGAGAGTGGTAAATCTGTAGAATTTGTTGCCATGGGCGGCTGTGGAGGCCAAGTCATTGGGTGTATTTAAGGCAGAGATAGATAGGTTCTTGATTAGCCAGGGCATCAAAGGGTATGAGGAGGCAGGGGAGTGGGGATGACTGGAAGAATTGGATCAGCCCATGACTGAATGGCAGAGTAGACTCAATGGGCCAAATGGTCTACTTCTGCTCCTATATTATATGGTCTTATAATTGCTCATCACTGCTGCTGCAAAGCATTATGCTACACTGCTGAGATGTAGAGAGCAACTATTCCTATTGATGAAAGGGTTAAGGATCTGGATTACAGAATGAAGGTGATTGCCTAAAAAGCCAAAGGAAAGATAAGAAAAGCTTTTTCATGCAGGGGTAAAAAACTTTCTATTGGGGTAATAGTGGAGGAAGAGTTGATTGTAGTTTTTGGTTAAGAGTTAAGTATAAGAACATGAAGAACTTGTGGGGCTGTGGGGAAAGAAAGCAGAAGTGAGACTATCTAAATCATTTTTAGATAGGACACAGACAACCATGATGGGCTGAATGGTCTCTTTCCAAGCTGAAATAACTTTAAACATTGCAGATGTGGTTGAATGACGGAGGTAATAGATCAGGTGCATAGGATTAGGATTTCTGATAGTTTAAGATAAACATCCTAAACATTGGATTGCGTTGGTGGTTAACATGAATGATGCATCCAAAGTCAGTTCAAAAATGGCAGCAGTCACAGTTCAGAAGCTGCCCACAAAACATCGTCATACAGCCTATCACCAGCATAATCTTGATGGCGTTTTACTGTACGTTTTGATGTGCATGTGACAAATAACGTATAGCTTTATAAATTCACTCTCTATATGCCTACATAGAACAGCTGTGCCTTACAATGTGTAGTACATAAATCTAAATACTTGAACAGATATTTATTTTTATAGGAGAACTATCTAACCTGGCATTCACAGTTTTACTTATTTATGCCTCTGTTAAACCTTTGTGGTAGAGCTGAACTGTATTTGCTTTCTTCCTTCAATTTAATTTCTCTACCCTTGTGGTAAACTACATATACCTGTCTAGACACGCCCCTCCGCTGACTGCTCCTGTGGCTCCTCCCACAGACCCCTGTATAAAGGCGATTGGAGGCACTGCTCCTCCCTCAGTCTCCAGGATGTTGTGTGGTGGTCTCTTGCTGCTAATAAAAGCCTATCGTTCGCCTCCCGTCTCCGAGAGTTATTGATGGTGCATCAACCCTGCAATATATTCCACACTTCATTTATTTAAAAAAATACAAACGTCTGCAGTTATTTGTCCCAAATTGAATTATCCCTAATGGTTACAATTTTGCCTTTACCACAAAATAAAGTAAAAGGCCTTGTCACCAAACCTCATCCACAGTCATTCACTAGGAGACTGTTTTATTGTGAGATGCTGCCAAAGATAAATGCAATTTCCTTGGCTCATCACCTTCAACCACTCTCTTTCCTGTGTTGGCAGAAGTTGCTTCACACATCTCTTACACTACTGCTACCTCTTGCAACTTGAGAGTTCAGAGAACCATCTCAGGAAGGCTTATTTAATTCCTTGCATTTTAAATTTCAAGTTTTGATGCAAAGATTTGAAATGGTTAGAATTCTACTTGAAGTAAAATGGGAATAATAAATAATTGATGTGTCTCAAGTGTACAGATCGAATAGAATGCCAAATGAAACCATGGAAATGGTTTATGATGAAATTGCAATACAGTGTTGGGCACATGTAATAACTTAGTACTTCTATAAGGCATTACATAAAAGTGTTATATTCATACCCAAACAAAAAATACACTGGCAGGGTTTTATTTTACTTATTAATGTTCAGTACAAAAATCTGACCACTAGAGTGCAGAAAAAAAACAAAGCTAAAGAAATGGTCTAATCTAACAAAATACTGAGACTTTAGTTATTGTTTACAATAAATCAGTGAATATATGGTCAATGGAATGAAGTTTGGATGCAGAGCACAATGTTTCTTTATAGTACGTCTTGTGCTAGTAACCTGGGATAACTTCTCGGCACAATATTTCTGTAATAATGTGGAGCTGTTGTAAACAATGTGGAATTGTTTGTCAGTAACAGTGTGGAGCTATATGTGACACATCACTTTAAGAAGCTAAGTTGTGAAGAAATATCCCTTGGAGAAGGATTAAAGTTTAATTCTTGTTAAAGAGGGATGTTTTCTGATGAGAATATACTTCGTAATAGTATTGAAAGCTTTTGGTCCAGAAGGATACCTGCTGTTCCCATGGGACTACCTCAGATCATAAAGAACTGCTCGGCATTACACCTCTCAGCTTGTGACTTCAAGTGCATATCAGAGTACCGTTTATTCATTTTGAAAGTTTCTGCATCTACCTTTGCCCAATGAATTTCCGGTCACTGGCAAAACAAAAGTTGTACGTTACATCCTTCTGGTAAGATGACGATACTCTCGGACACAGTGGCTTCTACGGGGTCAACCAAAGGTGTTGTTTTCCATTTCTTTAAACATTTTTTACCATTTCAAGACCCTGCTGGGCATTATGAATTCAATGTACTGCAGGTCTATCCCATCAGCAAGATGTTCATTGATGGAGAGGCTGAAAGAGCTGGACTTGGTGCTGCCTGTGACAGAGAGACGTTGGTGTGCGAAGGAGGTGTGCGGTCTAACAGCAAGTGATTACCTTAGTCGCTTTCTTGTGATCGCAAGACCCTGTCGGACCTTGATGGTATGGAATGCTGAAGTCCAATTTCTTAGTTTATTAGCAATTGGCGGGGGTGAATGGTGTGGGAGCTGTGTGGCTTTGGTCTAAGCAAGGACTAGACCTCAAGTGGTCGTGTTGCCTGTTTGCGGTTGCCCAGGGGGTAGTGTCAGAGTCAGGTGCTCCACTGCAGTGCCGGAAATGGCATGGCGTATGTATCCATGTGGGAATTGGAGCTGCCCCCCAGTGTTTGCTTGGCAGAAGACAAGCTGTATTGTGTTCAGCATCAGACTGCTGGAACATTCGTGGACTCAGGGACTTGGACTATTTTTTTTTTGTCTGACTATTTTACTGCTATCTTATGTGCTGTGTATGGCTCAAGCTGTTTTACACCTTGGTCCTGGAGTAATGCTGCTCTTTTTGGCTGGATTCAAGTAAGGTTGATTGACAATTAAACTTGAAGTTGAAAAGTTTTCAACTCTCCTCTAGCCATTTCAACGATCACATTAAGTCCATGATCCCTGTGCTATAGACCACTTTGCTGAAGGATATATCCACTTCTTAAAGGCCTTCAGAATTTTATATCCCTCAATAAAATATCCTTTCAACCTACTTATTCCATCTTTTCCTATCTTTCCTCATAACTATTTTTATTTCTATCTATAGTAATCTTTGTGCCCCAGCAGCATCCCTGTAAATCTCCTTTTTCCCCTCTCTAGTATAGTTGCATCTTGCACATAAAGTGCATAGTACTCAGTTAGTGTTATATTCACCTAGCATAACTTCCCTTCTCTTATATTCCAGAACTCAGCTAAGAATGTATCCCTTATTTCATCTGTCCTGTTATCATGAAGAATTAGTTGACACACTCTTCAAGATCCCCTACTCCTTCATACCTTCTGTATCCCGCTATTTATTGTTTTTCCGTGCTCTTCTGCACTCAGTTTTAGTCCCTCCTTAGTGCATTACTTCTCACTGCTCTGGATGGAATTGTATTTGCTCAAAGTACATTGATTATCAGAGTATGTATACACTGTGCAATCTTGAGATTCGTCTCCTTACAGGCAGCCTCAAAACAAAGAAAGCCAATAGAACCCATTAAAAAAGAAGACAAACACCAAATGTGCAGAAAAAAGTACAAACTTTGCAAACAATAAAAAGTAAGTAAAAAAATATTCAGAAGTAAAATTCAGGAAAGCGAGTTCATAGACATGAAGCCAATCACAGCCAATCTAGGAGCTCGTTAGCTGCACGCTACAGCCTCATTTCAGTGCAAAGACGAGTAAACCTCAGAGTGGTGAGCTGAACACTGGCCCATCCCTCACCTTTGGTCCTGGCATCCTGACCGTTTCAATCTGGCCCAGTGCTTAAATCGGTTAGACAGCGGCTCATTCCTTGCTCTTGAGCCCAGGTCCCACCGCTTCAACTCTACCTCACATCGGATCTACCACTTTGAACGGGCTCCAAGTCTGCTCCAGCAACGGCCGTGCGTTGGCATGTTCCTCACTCTCGGGCCTGGGCCCCACTGCCCCAGTTTGGCCTGTACACGCCACGCCGTAACTGTCTGGCACCTTTGAGACTTCAGTTCTCACCACAAAAATGGCAGGTTGTACAGGCAGATCTGAAAGGGAAGATACAGGCTGTTGATTGCAGTTTTCCAGAAAAAGTATGAATTAATAAAATAGTGGCTTAGCAAGTCATCGCTATGTTTCACCAGCGCTGACTTAAACTGGAAACTCTAATGCCCACACACTGCTCTCCGCAGTCTGAGGAGTTCTCTGTGTTAAGAAGCTCAATAGTTTAGCCAAAACATGAGGGAGAGAGACAAACACGAGGAAATCTCGAAATTCAAGCAACACACACAAAATGCTGATGGAATGCAGCAGGCCAGGCAGCATCTATAGGGAGAAGCACTGTCGATGTTTCGGGCCGAGACCCTTTGTCAGGACTAACTGAAAGGAAAGATAGTAAGAGATTTGTAAGTAGGAGGGGGAGGGAAAAATGCGAAATGATAGGAGAAGACCGGAGGGGGTGGGATGAAGCTAAGAGCTGGAAAGAAGATTGGCAAAAGGGATACAGAGCTAGAGAAGGGAAAGGAACATGGGACGGGAGGCCTAGGGAGAAAGAAAGGGGGAGGGGAGCACCAGAGGGAGATGGAGAACAGGCAGAGTGATGGGCAGAGAGAGAAAAAAAACTAAATATATCAGGGATAGGATAAGAAGGGGAGGGGCATTAAAGGAAGTTAGAGAAGTCAACGTTCATGCCATCAGGTTGGAGGCTACCCAGCCAGTATATAAGGTTTTGTTCCTCCAACCTGAGTGTGGCTTCATTTTGACAGTAGAGGAGGCCATGGATAGACATATCAGAATGGGAATGGGACATGGAATTAAAATGTGTGGCCACTGGGAGATCCTGCTTTCTCTGATGGTCAGAGCGTAGGTGTTCAGCGAAACGGTCTCCCAGTCTGCGTCGGGTCTCACCAATATATAAAAGGCCACACCGGGAGCACCAGACGCAGTATACCAAACCAGCCGACTCACAGGTGAAGTGTCGCCTCACCTGGAAGGACTGTCTGGGGCCCTGAATGGTGGTGAGGGAGGAAGTGTAAGGGCAGGTGTAGCACTTGTTTCGCTTATAAGGATAAGTGCCAGGAGGGAGATCGGTGGGAAGGGATGGGGGGGGGGGGGGGTGGAGAGAGACAGCAGCTTTCATCACTTCCAGTACCTGGTGATGAGGGAGTTCCTTGATCACTGCTAGTCAGCACCAATGGTTGCTCTCAACTATTGCTGGCCTGGGCCTTATCCTGAGCTGGCACGGTAGCGTGGCAGATAGTGTCGCACCTTGCAGTGCCAGTGCTTGGGGTTCCATTCTCGCTGCTGCCTGGAAGACAGTTGTACACTCTCCCCTGGACTGTGTGTATTTCCTCCAGGTGTTCCAGTTTTCTCGCACATTCCAAAGACATATCAGTTAGGTTTAATGAGTTGTGGGCATGCTATGTTGGCACCAGAAGTGTGGCGATACCTGCAGGCTGGCGCCAGCATATCCTCGGACTGCGTAGGTCATTGACGCAAGCGGCACATTTCACTGTATATTTCAATGTACTGTACATAGGACAAATAAAGCTCATCTTTAATCTTTCACATCTCCACATCTCAGCGCTGAGTGGCTTGACAGTCCAACACCAACCTTCACAGGCAGCCTCTTTGAAAGAACTGTGGGTTTGTTCACTGCTGATTTTGTTGCCAGGTTCTTGGCAGAGTAACAGAGGGAAGAGGTTTGAGCCAAATTCCCAGCACAGTAACACTGTCAGAGGTGGTGATGAATCAGCTTATGGGAGGGAGATTGAAAATCTGGCTGAGTGATGCCACAACAACAACCTGTTACTCAAAGTCAACAACATCAAGGAGCTGATTATTGACTTCAGGAGAAGGAAACAGGAGGACCATGAGCCAGTCCTCATCAGAGGATCAGAGATGGAGAGTGTAGGAAACTTTATATTCCTGGGTGTTATTATTTCGGAGGATCTGTCCTGGGCCCAGTGTGTAAGAGCAATTACGAGAAAAGCACGGCAGCAACTCTGCTTCCTTAGGAGTTTGCAGAGATTCAGTGTAACATCTAAAACTCTGACTAACTTCTGTAGGTGTGTAGTGGAGAGTATATTGACGTGGCTGCATCACAGCCTGGTATGGAAACACCAACGCCCTTGAATGGAAAATCCTAAAAAAAGGTAGTTGATATGGCCCAGTCTATCACGGGTAAAACCCTCCCTAGTATTGAACACATCTACACGAAATGCTGGTGCAGGAAAACAATGTCCATAATCAAGGACCCCCACTATGCAGGTTCTCTCTTCTCGCTGCTGCCATCAGGAAAGATGGTACAGGAGCCTCAGGACTTGCTCCACCAGGTTCAGGAACAATTATTACCCCTCAACCATAAGGCTCTTGAACCAAAGGGGATAACTTCACACAGCTTCACTTGCTCCTTCACTGAAATGTTCCCACAACCTATGGTCTTACTTTCAAGGACTCTTCATTTCATGTTCTTGATATTTATTGCTTATTTATTTATTATTATTCCTTTCTTTTTGTATTTTCAGTTTGTTGTCTTTTCTACACTTTTGGTTGAAAACCAAGTTGGTGCAGTCTTTTGTTGATTCTGTTATGGTTATTATTCTATGGATTTATTGAGTATGCCTGCAAGAAAATAAATCTCAGGGTTATATATGGTGACAAATATGTACATTGATGATAAATTTACTTTGAATTTTGAACATTATACTTTGAAATCATTGCTCTATATTTTAGTCCTGGTATAATTAGACTCTTGGTTCTGGGAATGCGTTTTGTAAGCTACACAGAAATTTGCAAAATATGGCAAAGTTCAAACTATGCTGCTGATGTGTGTATGGAAATATGAACTGACAGGCAATTATTCACGGAGAGACTGATCCCTTGTGAAGTTTGACGTTTCAGCTACAATGCCATTCTATAAATGTGTTATCAATGAAGTGCAATGGAAAAGTTATACAGGAAAAAGGTTTGACATTTATAGGAATTGTGTGCAATAGATTAAAATGGCAAGGACAGATAAAAGCATTATAATTATAAATGTTTTTATTTACTGTAGAAGAAGAATTTGAATTTTTGTTGTACCTCTCATGACATCAAGCTGCACAAAATGCAGAGCCATGAAAGAAAGACTTTAAAATATATCATACATATAATCAGTGAATTAACATCGCCACTGTTAACAGAATGCCACATAAGCTGGATGTGAAAGAAATATCACCTACTTATGGGAAAGATATCAATAAGATTGAAAAACATATAGAATAAAAATTACAAGGATGTTTCCGGGACTTAAGGACTTGAGTTATAGGGAAAGGTCGAATAGGTTAGGATTTTATTCCCAGGGGCGTAGGAGAATGAGGGAGATTTAACAGAGGGATGCAAAATTATGAGGATATAGATAGAGTAAATGCAAGCAGGATTTTTTTTTTCTTGAGATTGGTTGAAACTAGAACTAGAAGTCATAAGTTAGGTGCGAAAGGTGAAATATTTAAGGGGAACCTGAGGGAGAGTTTTGCTCAGAGGGTGGTGTGAGTGTGGAATAAACTGCCAGCAGAAACAGTAGATATGGGTTCAATTGCAATATTCAAGAGAAATTTGGATAGGTACATGCATGGAGGGATATGGAGGGCTATGGTCCATTGTGCAGGTTGTTGGGATTAGGGAGATGGGCATGAACTAGATGGGCTGAAGAGCTTGTTTCTGTGACTCTAAAAGGGCAGGTTTTGCTTTCTCCATTCTATTTTCTCCTTTGTATGTTATATTCTACCTGTGTCACTCATTCTGAGAAACATTGTTTATGTACTCATTTCTGTAGTACAAGTTGAAATGGCAAACGTCTACACACTATTCAACTATGAAGAGTCTAGCTACGTTCTGTCTACAACCAAAGGAAACTTCCCAGCAGATGAAACTAGACACAACTCTTATTGCACAAACAACAACTGAAGGTGAAATTATAACCCTGAGGTTATCAATTGGAGATAGGTGAAGTTGTTTTGTTAACCACAGATGCCGAGGAAAAGGCAGGGCATTAGATAACAGGTCAATCACAATCTCACTGAACAGTGCAATATCTCCTTGTTTCTCATAGAGCTGGAATCCTTGCTAAAGGTCCTGACTTTATTGAGAACACAAGTCCCATGTCTTTTAGATACTGTCACTACACCAAAGTGCAAACCAAATTTTGAACTTATTATGTTCTTATGGTTAGCACAGGTGACCATGCCTCAATGCAGAACCACATGGCCCTAACTACCATCAGTCACATAACATCCATGGGTTATGATAAGTCAAGTTCAAGAGCTGGTTCCACTGGAATAATGATAATGTTATTCTAGAGCTTACATTACTGCCTCTGCGACTAGTCCCATCAAACCCAGAAAACATCAAAGCAAAAATTAACAGACCCTACGTCAACTGGGGGACCACTTTGTTGAACATCTTTACTCTGCCTGCCACAAAAGGTGAGATCTCCCGATGGCCATCCATTTCAATACAAATTCCCATTCCCTTTCTGACCATGGTCTCCTCTACTGTCATGATGAGGCCACACTCAGGTTGGAAGAGCAATACTTCATTTTCTGTCTGGTAGACTCCAACCTGATGGCATGAACATCAATTTCTCTAACTGTCAGTAATTTATTCCACCCCACCTTCCCTGTTTTTCCATTCCCCATTCCGTCAGCCCTCTTACCCTTTCCTTTCTCCTCACCTGCCCATCACCTCCGACTGGTGCCCCTCCTCGTTCCCTTTCTCCCATTGTCCACTGTCCTCTCCTATCAGATTTCTTCTTTTTCAGCCTTTTTCTTTGGGTGGCAGGGTGGAGATGCATTTCTACCAAAGGAAGTGTAAGGTACTCCTTCCCTCCACTAGCCTGGGTCACATGAAACCATGGGAGCAGGTGGTGGAAGGTCGTATGAGTAACTGGTGCATATCACAAGTCCTGGTTATGCAACAACTGATGGCAGGCAGATAATCTCTGAAGAGGATTGATAATAGCTTGGGTCACCCATTTTGTAAGGTCACTGCCCAGAAGAATACAATGGCAAACCATTTCTGTAGAAAAAATTGCCAAGAACAATCATGGTCATGGAAAGACCATGATCAGATATGTCATACTACATGCACATAACAAACGGACCTTTTCCACCTATCACCTCTGAGCATCTTACTTCCCTCCTCCTCCCTCACCCACCCACCATCCTCCTCACCTAGATTCACCTATCACCTTTAAGCTTGTACTCATTCCCCTCATCCCACCACATTATTCCGGTTGTTTCGTCTTTCTTTTCCAGTCCTGATGAAGGGCCTTGGCCTGAAACTCTGATTGTTTACTCTATTCCATAGATGCTGCATGACCTGCTGATTTCCTCCAGCATTCTGTGTGTGTTGCTCTGAATTTCCAGTATCTGCAAAATCTCTTGCATTTAAAATTGATCCAAATATGTTTCAATAGCATGACATTGCAGCTTTGAGTTATTCCAAAGTGCGATGAATTATTTCTGAACTTTAATTTTAATTATTTATTTTTTGGGATTCAAGTATTGCTGGCTAGGCCACCGTATATTGTTCGTTCCTAAATATCCTTGAGATGGTGATGATGAGGCACTTACTTAAACTCCTGCAGTCCTCTGAGGGAGTTCCAGAATTTATACACCACAATAATGAAGAAACAGCAATATATACCCAGTGGCCACCTTATTAGCTCCCATATGTACAGAAAGGTGCCAAAAAAAGGCCAGCAACATCACAAAGATCCCACACACCCTGATCGTGGTCTGTTTGTCCCACTCCCATCAGGGAGCAGGCTATGTAGCATCACTCTAGGGCTACTAGACTCAAAAACAGTTACTTTCCTCAAGCAATAAGGCTGATCAACACGTCCACCACCAGTATTTTATCATTTCCAGTCAGAGTCACCTCATATAGACATTCAGTCAATCTATGTATTCTTTAACAAGATAACATGTATTTATATTAGTTGTGTATTTTTTATTATTGTGTTCTTTATTTTTGCACCCCCCTGGGTCGCCTCAGGCTCGCTCAGCTCATTCTCGTCTAGGGGGAGCAGCCTCCGGCCCCGCCAAACTGGGTAATCAGCTGGTGTGGATGCTGTGTGATGTCCCCACCTTGCCCAAAAACAGACAGGACACCATATGCGATTAAATGATTACAATTTATAAAGATTACTATAACTAAGTGATTAATAACGATACAGTATATATGAAGGAAAAGAAAATAAAGAAAAGGCGCCAAAACTTATCAAAGTCCAAACCACTTCATGCACAACCATTGGAGCTCAATCACTTAAGTCTTTTGGCCACCATTCGATCCCCTCCAAACTCCTCGACTCGCAGCTCAGGACCACCCGAAGTGGTCAACCAAGCACATCTATCTTCGTCTCCTCTCCTTGGGGTACCTCCTGGCCTTGGACCCCCGCTTGGGGTCTGTTCCTCGCCCAGTTTACAGCATCGTGTCCTCTCTCTCTCACCCCCTCGCACTGATCTCCCCAAAAGCCCGCCAACAATAGCTTACAGACTCAGAAGAAAGAACAACATTAATCCCAATTGGTTTACAAAGGAATACAATTCTCGTTAACAGTAAATTTTAACCCAAACAAGCTTCCAGCACTCTCTTGCAACAAAGAAGCATTCCCACTTTTAACAAAACAAAGAAGCTATTTTGATTAACATACGCAGTAACAAAAAAAAATAAACCCACTTTACATCTTAAAGTGATTTTTGTACAGCGTCAGATCTAGAGTAACAATTATTCTGTTCTCCTTTACATTTGTGTGCTGGAAATTACATTTAACAATATTGAATCTTGAAAACTGTATATCTGCTTGTTAATGCACCTCCTGTACACCTTGTTATTGCAAATATCTAATCAGCCAATCATATGGCAGCAACTCAATGCATAAAAGCATACAGACATGGTTAAGAGGTTCAGTTGTTGGTCAGAACAGACATCAGAATGGGGAAGAAATGTCATCTAAGTGACTTTGACTGTGAAATGATTGATAGTGCCAGATGGGGAGGTTTGAGTATCTCAGAAGCCGCTGAACTCTTGGGATTTTCGTGCATAATAGTCTCCAGAGTTTACAGAGAATGGTGAGACCAACAAAAATATCCAGCCAGAGGCAGTTCTGTGGGTGAATATAGATAGATAGATAGATACTTTATTCATCCCCATGGGGAAATTCAACTATTTTTTCCAATGTCCCATACACTTGTTGTAGCAAAACTAATTACATACAATACTTAACTCAGTAAAAAATATGATATGCATCTAAATCACTATCTCAAAAAGCATTAATAGCTTTTAAAAAAAAAAAGTTCTTAAGTCCTGGCAGTAGAATTATAAAGCCTAATGGCATTGGGGAGTATTGACCTCTTCATCCTGTCTGAGGAGCATTGCATCGATAGTAACCTGTCGCTGAAACTGCTTCTCTGTCTCTGGATGGTGCTATGTAGAGGATGTTCAGAGTTATCCATAATTGACCATAGCCTACTCAGCGCCCTTCGCTCAGCTACCGATGTTAAACTCTCGAGTACTTTGCCCACGACAGAGCCCGCCTTCCTTACCAGCTTATTAAGACGTGAGGCGTCCCTCTTCTTAATGCTTCCTCCCCAACACGCCACCACAAAGAAGAGGGCGCTCTCCACAACTGACCTATAGAACATGTTCAGCATCTCACTACAGACATTGAATGACGCCAACCTTCTTAGGAAGTACAGTCGACTCTGTGCCTTCCTGCACAAGGCATCTGTGTTGGCATATGCCTTGTTAATGAAAGAGGTCAGAGGAGAATGGTCAGACTAGTTCAAGCTGACAGGAAGATAGATACTTCATTGATCCCAAAGGAAATTACAGTGTCACAGTAGCATTACAAGTGCACAGATAAACAAATATTAGAAGAGAAGTAAGAAAGTATAAAAAATAAGTTGCCACAAACAGTCTAACAGGAGGAGGTCATTACTTCCCTG
Organism: Hemitrygon akajei; assembly: GCF_048418815.1. NCBI lineage: Eukaryota > Metazoa > Chordata > Chondrichthyes > Myliobatiformes > Dasyatidae > Hemitrygon > Hemitrygon akajei. The sequence continues at coordinate 59,765,215 of NC_133144.1, read as the reverse complement.
GCTATAGGTTGACTCATTATCGAGCCTAAAGGCTGAAGATAAGAATGACCTCATATCGCGCTCTTTGGCGCAGTGCAGTTGTCTTTGTCTATTATTAAAAGTGATCCTCTGTTTAGCCAAGGTGGCATGCAGAGGGTGAGAAACATTGTCCAGAATTGCCAGGATTTTCCATAGGGTCCCTTGTTCTACCACAGCTTCCAGTGTGTCCAGTTTGACTCCTATAACAGAGCCAGCCTTTCTAATCAAGTTATTGAGTCTGTTGGCATTACCTGTGTTGATGCCATTGCCCCAGCACACCATCACATAGAAGATTGTACTGGGGACAACAGACTGGTAGAACATGTGAAGGAGAGGCCTGCACACTCCAAAGGACCTCAGTCTCCTCAAGAAGTAGAGGCAACTCTGGCCCTTCTTGTACACAGCCTCTGTGTTGGTGGTCCACTCGTCTGTCATCCAGGAGCATCCTCAGGTACTTATAGGTCCTCACCATTAGTAATATCAGGGAGCAGTGCAGGCTTAGTCTTCCTAAAGTCTATCACCATCTCTTTTGTCTTACTGATGTTGAGCTGCAGATGACCCAGCTTGCACCATTTGATGAAGTCCTCCACCAGGGCTCTGTATTCATCCTCCCATCCTCCCTTTACACACCCAACTATTGCTGAGTGATCAGAGAATTTTTGCTGATGACATGACTCAGTGTTGTATCTAAATTCCAAGGTATGCAGGAATGGAGCCAATACAATCCCCTGTGGGGCACCAGTGCTGCTTGTAGCCATGTCTGACACACAGCTCTGAAGCTGCACAAACTGTGGTCTGCTATTCAGATAGTCCATTATCCAGGATACAATGGTTGGCAACAGTAACTCAAATAACCACGCGTTACAACAATTGTGTGCAGTGGAGCATCTCTGGACACTAAACATGTTTAAACTTAAATCGGTTAGGTTACAAATGCAAAAGACCACGTACATGCACTCAGTGGCCACTATATTAGATACAGGAGATATCTAATAAAGTGGCTACTGGCTGTATTTCCAAGGCGTAATAGCTCGGGAGTTGCAGAGGAAAGTGGTGGTGTTCCAATATGCTTGTTGTTGTTCTTCTTGGTAACTTAGAAATGGGAAACTGTATTGGAAAGTGAGAAGATTCTGGTGTATTTTGTAAGTGGTATATACCGTAGCATCAGTGCACCCGTGCTGTCGGGAATGGACATTCAGAATGCGTATTTTGTGTAATAATCTATCTACCAGCTTCTCCGTGTGTAGCGTTGAGTTTTTTGAATGATGTTGCAGTTGAACTCAGCAAGGCAAAGTGCAAAGTGTTCTATTGCGCACAGGACATGTCTTTTATAACATGTGACATCGTTGTGAAGTAAGGAGGTGGTTTATTCACTGCATGGTACCAAGCCCCTTTCTGTTCTTGTAAATATGGTTGGTTCAGTTGAGCTTCTGCTCTATGGTGACCCCTATGATGTTGATGGGTCCATCTCTCATTGTCCTTTATTGGAGAAAGACATTAGCTGGCACTGTACTTGTTGCATGCAGGCTATACAATAAGCAAACCTGCTGGCTAATTTATAGAACATATGTAACCCCTGGGTCGCCTCAGGCATCGCTCAAACTCGTTCTAGTCTAGGGGGAGCAGCCTTCGGCCCCGCCAAACTGGGTAATCAGCTGGTGTGGATGCTGTGTGATGTCCCCGCCTCGCCCAAAAAACAGACAGTACACCTTATGCGATTAAATGAGTACAATTTATAAAGATTACTATAACTAAGCGATTACTAACGATACAGTATATATGAATAAGAGAAAAAAAAGAAAAGGCGCCAAACTTATCAAAGTCCAAACCACTTCGTGCACAATCGTTGGAGCTCAATTACTGAAGTATTTTGGCATTCGATCCCCTCGACTCCTCGACCCGCCTCCTGGGACCCCCACGGTGGTCGACCAGACGCTCCACACTCCTCTGTCTCCGTCTCCTCTCATCACTGAAACCTTGGGCCGGGGACCGTCGCCCAGCTTCCAGCATCCCGTCCTCTCTCTCTCACTCCATCGCCCCGACTCCCCAAAATCCCGCCAACAATCAGTTTACAGTCCCAAACAAGCTTCCAGCACTTATCATAACAAAGACGCTAGCATTCCTACTATTAACACAGGCGCCAGCATTCCTACTTTTAACAAAACAAAGACACCATTTTGATTACATACACAGTCACAAAGAAAAAGAAAAAAACCCCGTTACACATAGAACAGTACAGCTCCTTAACCTACTCTAAGATAAATCTAACTCTTCCTCCTACATAGCCCTCTGTTTTATTTTCATTCATTTGCATATCTAAGAGTCCTTAAATGTCCCTCATGTCTCAGTCTCCACCAACAACCCTGGCAGTGAAGGCCAACACACTGCATATCCTTTTAACCACCCAATCAACCTGTGCAGCAGGTTATGGATGTGGACCACAAGATCCCTCTGTTGCTCCACACTACTATGAATTCTGCCATTAACCTTGTACTCTGCCTTCAAGTTCAACATTCCTAAGTGTATCACTTCGCACTATTCCGGATTAAACTGACACTTCGCAGTGCACTATCAATAACACCATCTAATCTTTGTGTTATCTCAAAACTTACTAACCCACCTTTCCACTTACTCATTCAGGTCATTTATAAACTCAGAGAGCTGGGGGTCTCCAGCTGTGATCACTGTGAAACAGCACTGATCACTGACCTCCAAGCAGAACATGCTCCGTCTACTATCACCTCTGCCTCTGGGAAAACAAATCCCAAATCCACAAGATCCCATTGGTTGAGAAGAAATGGCAACTCCCTTGTTTCCCTAGGCTGGAAAGATTTCCACCTGAAAACTAAAATTCATGTGTGTGTGTGGGGGGGGGGGGGGGGTGGGGGGGGGGGTTAAACTAAGGTTGTAGGTGGATGGAAATCAGAACAGATGGAGGGGTTGTGGAGAAAGATTTTGTTAAGCCAACGTACAAAGTCTGGAATCTAAAATTTGAGCATGCTGAGACTTGGTTGCAAGAGGGGCAGGATTGGCAGGTCAGTGTTCCGGGTTTCTGTTGTTTTAGACATGATAGAACGGGAGAAATTAAAGGGGAAGGGGAAAATGTCACGGCAGTACTCAGTCGAGACAGACTGGAGAGCTTGTCCAGTGAGGCTTTATGGGCTGAACTGAGGAATAAAGAAAGTATGAACATGGTAATAGGATTATCATATAGATCAATCAACATACCCTGGGATTTAGAGGCGCAAATTTGTAGAGACATCGCAGATTGTTGCAAGAAACAAAAGGTTGTGATAGAACGTGATTTTAACTTTTCACGTATTGACTGGGACTCCCATACTGTAAAAGGGCTGGATGGGAACGTTTGTCAATCATGTTCAAGAAAGTTTCCTTAATCAGTACATAGAAGTCCCAACTAGAGAGAGTGTGATACTAGATCTCCTATTAGGGAATGAGACAGGACTGGTGATATAAGGTTGTGTAGGGGAACACTTTCAATCTACTTATCGTAATGTCATTAGTTTCAAGGTAATTATGGAAAAGGATACGTCTAGTCCTCAGGATGAGATTCTAAATTGGAGAAAGGCCAATTTTGATAGTAGTCTGGGGCAGCAAACAAGAAGCTGGAGGAATACAATGAGCCAAGAAATGGACAGTGAATGTTTTGAGTTGAGACCCTTCATCTGGACTGAAAAATAGAAAGGAGACTGCCAGTATAAGGAGGTGAAGGGAAAGATCCAGGTGAAGAGGGGTCATAAGCAAAGAGAGGAGGAGAGAATAGAAATACTGACAGACACTGGGAGGAAATAGGTGTTGTGGCCCAGGAAAAAGTACACACTCAGGACAACAACTACTTTTTCGGGTTTTAATTCCTTTATCTGCTTTAGATGTTTAAGTGCCAGGAGAGGGTCTTAAAACAAAACAAATGACTTTACAATCAGGTCCTGTCGTTACAATCTCTGTTTAACCTTCGATCCCCACACTTGTGTCTCAACCAATTGCGTATGCAGTATAAAAAATACAAAGAAAATCACACGAAACTAGTACAGTACTAATACGGAACTAATATGGTAGTGGCAATTCTGAAGAAACACAATACAAACAACATTAGAATCCCCCCAACCCTGTACCTTATACATAGCAGTGAAAAAAGTAAGCGAATACATCTCGTCTAAGATGTCTACTACTTTTTAGAACACACATGTTGAACCCCCGAACGGAGACTGAACATTCACGTTACGCTGTTACATTCACAATCAGTCATGATGCAATAAAGTTAGACAAAAGGTACACTTTGGCACAACTTTTACAAGATATTGCCTGGTAGTTAAATTACAGGAAGACTGACCTACTTGGCCAGTGAGGAACTTTGCAAGCCACGCTATCCAGCGTCGAGTTCTTTACTCATGAAAATCTAAAGCATCCACATGTAAAACATGTCAAATTACCGATATTCTTGATTCACCAACAAGCATAAACGAATTCATATGGATATTGTAAATTACTGCTCACGTTTCCTCACCATGCCTAGCATCTCTGGGGAACTTGATTCCAAAGCCCCACCAGCTCCTGCAGCAGAAAACAAAGTGGTCTCCCCACTATCCCGCGCGTGCGTAATGACGTCACCATCTCCACTTAAAGGCACAGACAACTATTCTAGCATTACCCGGATGAATGCCTAAGTACACTTTTAACAATACTGAATAAGATTCGATGGTCACCCGGTTACATAGGTCTGGTCCTCGGGTTGAGATTCTAAGTTGGAGAAAGGCCAATATTGATGGTATCAGATAGGATCTGGAAAATGTGGATTGGGACATGTTTTCTGGCAAAGGTGTACTTGGTAAGTTGGAGGCCTTCATAAAGGCAAAGTTGACAGGTTTATGGATTCTTGGTTTTCGAGGCCCTGGTTTACAAAAAGGAGGTGCATAGCGGGTATAGACAAGCAGGAATAACTGAGGTATTTGAGGAGTGTATAAGAAATGCAAGAGAACACTTAAGAAGGAAATCGGAAGGGCTGAAAGAAGACATGAGGTTGCTCTAGCAGATAAGGTGAAGGGAAATCCCAGGGCTTCTATAGATATATTAAGAGCAAAACGATAGCAAGGGACAAAATTGGTCCTCTGGAAGATCAGAGTGGTAATTTACGGGTGGAGCCAAAAAAGATGGGGGTGGTCTTAAATGGATTTTTTTTGCATCTGTATTTACTCCATAGATGTGAGGCAATGCAGCAGCGAGGTCATTACAGAGGAGAAGGTGCTTGCTGCCTTGAGGCAAATTAGGGTGGATACATTCCCAGGGCCTGAAAATGTTTTCCCTTATCATCAAAGCTTGTCACACCAGCCAGCCAGCCACTCTAGTGTTGTTTGGTTGATGCTGAGCAGGTCAGTGTCAGATAAATCAGGTGAGAGTGGGCAGTTGCGCAGAACGTATTCAATGTTCTGCACCCTTTCGCCACACTCACAGGATTCGCTGGTCTTTAAAGCCCACTTCACCATATTGTCTCCCGTCCTCCAAACTCCCGCTCTCGCCCTGTTGAGAGTGCACCCCTTCCGTCTGTCAAACAGTGCCCTGGCTGGCAACATTTCTGCGGGGTCTTGCACTGTATCGTTCGGTGGGGTTCTGCCTTCTGTTTGTTGCCAGAGGTTAATCCTGTATGTTTGGGGGGATGTTCCGTGTGGTAATTCTTCCACTGTAGCAAAGCTTTTCCTCGATTTTAGGCGGTTGGAAACTGGCACATGATGATGTAGTGGGTGCCGTGGATCCCAGTTCTGTTTATCTTTTTCAATTTTTGTTGTAGCGTGTCTTTGGATCTCTGGGGGTGCGATGCCTGCAAGTCTGTAAATGATGATAGTGGGTGTGGGGCGTGGTGTGCCCGTGGTTATTCGGCAGGCTTTATTAGGCAACGGGTCTATTTTCTTCACATGGGCTGATCTGCCCCACACAGGTGCACAGTATTCTGCGGGTGCATAGCAGAATGCTAGGGCAGTTGATCCAAGTGTGTGAGCATTAGCTCCCCATTTCGCGCCTGCTAATTTTTTCAAGAGCGAATCGCAAGAGCCAACTTTCCCTCGGATTTTTTGGATGTGGGTGGCAAATGAGAGCGTCCTATCCAGTATCGCGCCCTGGTAAATTGGAGTCGGATGGTGTTCAAGCTCCTTCCCACACCAGAAGATCTTGAGCTTCCGAGCTGCTTCTCAATTCCTCAAGTGGAAGGCACACACTTGAGTTTTTGATGGATTTAGGTTCAGATACCATTTTTCATAATACTGCTTCATTGCTTCGAGGACTGCTGTAAGTCGTACTTGAACCCTGAACCCTGTGGGAAGTTAGTTCAAAAATTGCAGGGGCCCTAGCAGAGTTATTTAAAATATCCTAAATTTACGGGTGAAGTGCTGGAGGATTGGAGGACAGGTGGATAGGTGATGTTGTTCTGTTGTTTAAGAACAGCTATAAAAATAAACCAGGAAATTATAGGCCAATGAGTCTGACATCAGTGGTGGGAAAGCTACGGAAGGTATTCTAAGGACCAGATATATACGTATTTGGATAGACAGGAACTGATTAGGGATATTGTACATGGCTTTGTGTGTGGTAAGTCACGTCTAACCAATCTTAGAGGTTTTTGAGAGAGATACCAGGAAAGTTGATGAAGGCAAGGCAGTGGATGTGGTCCACATGCACATTAGCAAGGCCTTTGACAAGGTCCTGCGGGAGGTTGGTCGAGAAGGTTCAATTGCTTGACATTCCATTCAAGGTGAGGTACTAAATTGGATTAGACATTGGCCTCATGGAAGAAGCCAGAGTGTGGTTGTGAATGGTTACCTCTGACTGGAGGCCTGTGACTAATGGTGTGTCACAGGGATTGGTGCTGTGTGTGTGGTTGTCATCTACAATATATCAAAGATCTGGATGATAATGTGGTAAACTGGATTAGCAAATTTTCAGATAACACCATGATTGGGGATGTAGTGGACAGCAAGGAAGTCTTTCAAACCTTGCAGTGGGATCTGGACCAGCCGGCAAGACGGGCTGAAATATCGCAGATGGAACTTAATGCAGGCAAGTGTGAGGTGTTGCAGTTTGGTAGGACCAGCCTGGGGTAGGTCTTATACAGTGAGCAGTTGGGCACAGAGGAGTGCAGTAAAACAGAGGGATCTGGGATTATAGATCCATAATTCATTGTAAGTGGCATCACATGTAGATAGGGTCGTAAAGAAAGTTTTTGGCACATTGGCCTTCATAAATAAAAAGAGAAAATTTAAAGGATGTTACTGGGATTTGTGGACCTGAGCAATAGGGAAGGGCTGATTGAATAGGTTAAGGCTTTGTTCCTTGGAGCGTAAGAGAATGAGAGGATATTTGATAGAGGTATACAAAATTATTAAGGGTATAGATATGCCAGCAGGCTTTTTCCACTGAGGTTGGGTGAGACTGCAACTAGAGGTCATGGATTAAGGGTAAAAGGTGAAATGTTTAAGGGGGAACAAGAGGGTGAGCTTCTTCACTCAGAGGATGGTGAGAGTGTGAAACAAGCTGTCAGCGCAAGTGCTGGATGCAGGGTCGATTTCAATATTTAAGAGAAATTTGTATAGTTACATGGGTGGGAGAGCTATGAAAGGCTATGGTCTGGGTGCAGATCAATGAGACTAGGCAGACTAATGGTTTGTCATGAACTAGATGGGCCAAAGGGCTGTTTCTTGTTGTGGTGTTCCATGACTCTATAACTGTAAAGTTGTAAATCTGAAATAATAATTTCCTACAAAAAGTAGTGGTTGAATAGAAAATCCTACCAAAGTAGTGGATACGGCCCAGTCCACCATGGAGCCCTCCCCTCCATTGAGGAAATCTCCGTGAAGCATTGTTGCAGGAAATCAGCATCCATCACCACCACCCAGGTCATACTCGCTTCTTGCTGCTGCCATCAGGAAGAAGGTACAGGAGCCTCAGGATTCTCACCACCTGGTTCAGGAGCAGTTGTTGCCCCTCAACCATCAAGCTCTTGAACCAAAGGGGTTAACTTCACCCAACTTCACTTGCCTCATCATTGAAATGTTCCCGCAACCTATGGACTCACTTTCAAGTACTCTTCATCTCATGTTCTTGATATTTATTGCTCTTTAAATTTATTATTATTATTATTCCTTTCTTTTTGTATTTGCACAGTTTGTTATTTTTTGCACACTAGTTGAATGCCCAACTTGGTGCGGTTTTTCATTGAATCCATTATAGTTATTCTATTATGGATTTTTGTGCATGCCCACAAGAAAACAAGTCTTATGGTTGTATATGGTTACATATATGTACTTCGATAATACTCTTACTTTGAACTTTGAGAACAGAAAATACTGTACTAGAATCTCCTAGCAGGTTAGGCAGCATCTGTGGGAAATGAAAGAAGTAATGTTTGAGGCCCAGGGCCCTTTATCAGAATGGTTTTGATTAAAAACTCTGGACCTGTAATATTATCCATTTTCCTTCCACAGAGCAAACACGAGGAAATCTGCAGATGCTGGATATTCAAACAACACACACAAAATGCCAGTGGAACACAACAGGCCAGGCAGCATCTATAAGGGTCCTGACGAAGGGTCTCGGCCCAAAACGTTGACAGTGCTTCTCCTTATAGATGCTGCCTGGCCTGCTGTGTTCCACCGGTATTTTGTGTGTGTTGTTCCTTCCACAGATGCTGCTTGATCTGCCAAGCGTTTCGACAATTTTCTGTTTCTATTTCCCATCTGAAAGCTGGACATCCAAGCTCAATTTCTGTTTCAGCCTAGTTTATTTGTTTAAATCTCCTTACACCTACAGCAGGGTTTCCCAACGCGGGGTCCATGGACCCTCGGTTAATGGTAAGGGTGCATGGTGTAACAAAGGTTGGGAACCCCTGTCCTCGAAGCAAGAGTGTGACCACTAAAGCATGTTTGGATGAATATCTTTAATCACTCTCTGTAAAATGAATGTCTACATGTTTCAAGCATTATTCGCAGAATGGACACTCTGTTTAGTGAATAAACTACATCAGCCGAAAGTTGATACAGAAATACTGCATTCCATGAATATAATTCCATGCTTAAAATTATAACAGAGACATTTAGGTAAACATGAATCAGGAAATCCAAACCAGATAAAGGGTTGTATTGGGACAGTTCTGGAGACTAATTCTTTAAAATACAAAAATAAACTGATTCTAATATGACCCAATATTGAACTGGAATACACAATATTTTCAAGTTGAAGTTTATTGCCATTAACTATTCACATGTATAAAGCTAAGCAAAGCACATTTCCTCTGGGACAAAGGTGCAAAACACACTATATATATCAAATTCAGCACATAAAATAATATTAACTGATAATAAAAAAACTATAGATTTTTATTTATATCCTAAATGCTTAACCAGGGGTTGGCATGTAAAATTATTTATAGCTCTCGTTTTGAAACTTCACAAACAGGACACAAGAGGAGGTACTGCAGATGTTGGAAATCTGGATCAATACCCACAAAGCGCTGGAGGAGCTCAGCAGGTCAGGCAGGATCTATAGATGGGAATAAACAGTCGATGTTTTGGCCGAGACCCTTCATCAGTTTAGAATGGATTTGACATTCAGGGATTAACTGCGAGTCGACAAATTTTGTGCTAATGTGAAGCCAAAGCCACATTATCATCCAGATTGTTGATACAGATAACAAGTAACAATGGACCTAGCACCGATCGCTGCAGCACACCACTGCAGACTGGACTGCCAACACAGATGCCTTGTGCAGGAAGGCACAGAGTCGACTGTACTTCCTTAGAAGGTTGGCGTCATTCAATGTCTGTAGTGAGTTGCTGAAGATGTTCTATAGATCAGTTGTGGAGAGCGCCCTCTTCTTTGTGGTGGCGTGTTGGGGAGGAAGCATTAAGAAGAGGGACGCCTCACGTCTTAATAAGCTGGTAAGGAAGGCGGGCTCTGTCGTGGGCAAAGTACTGGAGAGTTTAACATCGGTAGCTGAGCGAAGGGCGCTGAGTAGGCTACGGTCAATTATGGAAAACTCTGAACATCCTCTACATAGCACCATCCAGAGACAGAGAAGCAGTTTCAGCGACAGGTTACTATCGATGCAATGCTCCTCAGACAGGATGAAGAGGTCAATACTCCCCAATGCCATTAGGCTTTACAATTCAACCGCCAGGACTTAAGAACTTTTTAAAAGCTATTATTAATGCTTTTTGAGATAGTGATTTAGATGCATATCATATTTTTTTACTGAGTTAAGTATTGTATGTAATTAGTTTTGCTACAACAAGTGTATGGGACATTGGAAAAAAAAGTTGAATTTCCCCATGGGGATGAATAAAGTATCTATCTATCTATCTATCTATCTAAAGGCCTCAAGTCAGAGAGGCAACAATGTAATACCTCTCTCTGGCTTCTCCCACGAAGCCAATCTCTAATGCAGTTTACTACCTCATCATGAATGCCAAGCGACTGAACCTTCTTGACCAACCTCCCATGCAGGATCTTATCAAAGGACTTATTCAAATCCACGTAGACAACATCCACTATCTTGCCTTCATCAACTTTCCTAGTAACTTCCTCACAAAACCCTATAGGATTAGTTAGACAAGACCTACCACACGCAAAGCTTGGAGCGACGGAGGATGAGAGGTGACTTGATAGAGGTGTATAAGATGATGAGAAGCATTGATCGTGCGGATAGTCAGAGGCTTTTTCCCAGGGCTTAAATGGCTGCCACAAGAGGGCACAGGTTTAAGGTGTTTGGAAGTAGGTACAGAGATGTCAGGGGTAAGTTTTTTCCGCAGAGAGTGGTGAGTATGTGGAATGGGCTGCCAGCAACGGTAGTGGAGGCAGATACGATAGGGTCTTTTAAGAGACTTTTGGATAGGTACATGGAGCTTAGAAAAATAGAGGGCTATGGGTAAGCCTAGTAATTTCTAAGGTAGGGGCATGTTTGGCACAACTTTGTGGGCCGAAGGGCCTATATTGTGCTGAAGGTTTTCTATGTTTCTAAAGCCATGTTGACTATCCATAATCAGCTCCTGTTCATCGAAATACGTATATATCTGGTCCCTTAGAATACCTTCCAATATCTTCCCACTACTAATTTTAGGCTCCCCAACCTCAGTCTTTCTTAAACAACAGGACGACGTTAGTTATCCTCCGATCTTCCCGCACCTCACCAGTGGCTAAGAATCTCTGCTCGGGACTCTGCAACTTCTGCACTAGCCTCTCACAGTGTCTGAGAGGACACATTGTCAGGCTCTGGGGATGTATCCATCCTAATTTACCTCATAACAAAATGGGCTCCTCCTCTGTAATCTGTATAGAGGGTGACCTCACTGCTGTGTTGCCTCACACCTATAGACTCTGTGTCCACCTCCCGAGCATCCATTTACAGAACATCCATTTAAGATCTCCCACATCTCTTTGTGTTCAACACATAGATTAATTACACTCTGATCTTCCAGAAAACCAATTTTGTCCCTTGTTATCCTTTTACTCTTAATATATTTGTAGAAGCCCTCTTGCACCTTGTCTGCTACAGCAACCTCATGTCTTCTTTTACCCCTCTTGATTTCCTTCTTAAGTATTCTCTCGCATTTCTTATACTCCTCAAGTACCTCATTTGTTTCTGCCTGCCTACACCTGCTATGCACCTCCTTATTTTTCTTAATCAGGGCCTCAATATCTCTCAAAAACCAAGGTTCCCTAAACCTGGTTATCCTTGCCTTTTATTCCCACAGGAACATACAAACTTTGTACTCTCATATTTTTACTTTTGAAGGCCTCCCACTTGCCAAATACACCTTTGCCAGAGAACAACCTCTTCCAATCCACACTTGCCAGATACTTTCTGATACAATCAAAATTGTCCTTTCTCCAATTTAGAATGTAAACACAAGGACCAGACCTATCACCTGCCAGTGTCTATCACAACTTTTACTCTCTCCTCCTCTCTTTCCTTATGACCCTTCACCTGGATCCATCAATCACTTGTTCTTTCCCTTCACCTCCTTATACTGGCCATTTCCTTTCTATTTTCCAGTCCAGCTTAAGGGTCTCAACTCAAAACGTTTAATGTCCATTCCCTGACCCACTGTATTCATCCAGCTTCTTGTTTGTTGCTGCAGACTCCATCATCTGCAGTCTCTTGTGCCTTCAGCACTCTCCTTGTTGTTCTCACCAAAAAAAACAGGAAATGCTGGCAGTTCTCAGCAGGGCAGGCAGCATCTAGGTAGAGAAAAGCATTGAATGGTTCAGTTGGTGACATGATGAAATACCATCAACCTGAAATGTTAATTGCTGACACAGGGGTCTGGAGATGCTGGTACGTGGAACAACAAAATTAATCGTTGACCATCATAACGCAAAGTGTTGGAGTATCTCAGCAAGTCCGGCAGCATCTACGGGGGGAACAAATAGTCGACACTTCAGGTTGAGACCCTTCCTCAGAATGTATGTCAACTGTTCGTTTCCTCCCACAGATGCTGCTCGACCTACTGAGTTTTTCTTAATGTCAGAGAGTTAGAACAGGCCCTTCGCGCAAATGCCTCATGCAAGCTAGTTCCGTTGGTTCATCACCTTCTTAACCTTTGCAATGTAGTTCCAACTGTCTTTTAAATGTTGTTACTGCACCTGTTCAAAGTGGAAAGTAAATTTATTATCAAAGTGCATGTATGTCACCATATACAACCTCGAGATTCATTTTCTTGCGGGCATACTCAGTGAATGCAATAACCATAATAGAATTAATTAAAAACCTGTTGAAATGTTAATTGTTTCCGTCTCCGCAGGCGCCGCCCGACCTGCAGCAGATGGGGATGGGGCGCAGTTTTGACGCACGAAGGTATCACAGACAACCAGCGGCCGGGACGTAAACGGTGACGTAATGCCTCAGTGACGCGTAGGTCACGTGGGAGGCTGGGTCGTTCCCGACTCCGGGTGCCGTCGTGTGCACTTGTCAGTGGTCGTCGGGAGTTGAGGGGGCTATAGGCCAGAGTGCCGAGCAACAACCGAACCTTCACAGGGCGGTTGTCGAGGACAAGATCACGACAAATTCGCATTGCAAATATGGGTCAGTGCGGGATAACATCATCCAAAACCGTACTGGTGTTCTTAAATCTGATATTCTGGGTAAGTAGGTCGGGAAAGGACTTGCCGTCCGCTAAGGAATTGCGCCGTCTCCATGGCTGTATGCTCATGCAACCTAACCTGATGAACGTAAATTGGAAGGCTTGATTGATGTTGTGCTCAGCATCCTGATTGGTTTTAGCTGTCGTTGCTAGGCAATAGGGGTGGGAGTTCGTACGGCGTGAAGTTTGTGTGTGCCGACGAGCCGTGGCGGTGCATCTGTGGCTGGTTGTCAGGCTTTGCCACACGGTGGAGACGAGATACAAATAAATCGGGTTTTATTCTCTTTTAATTTCATTTTAAAGACCTTTTGTAGATTTATATTTTAGTATTCTTCTGAAGACGACTTTAAATATAGTATTTCCTTTTGACTTGAAATAAAATCCAAGCACCCTTCATCTATCATTTTAGTTTTCTAGTATTTTTCCCTTTGCTTTATTACTAAATGCTTGTATGAATTAAAGTGATGAATGGGCAGAGAAAAGAAAAATGATAACTTGTTTTTTTTTTCTTGCGAAAATGCTACCCTGAAAAGTTTTAGATGGGAAGAGGATGTAAAATCAAGATGGAAAGAACTGGCCAGCTCCATTTTAAATGATTCATTTGCCAAGTTAGATGTAGTTACTGGGTAATTCAGTACAGTGTCCCATTGTATTCATTGCCTCAAGAGGCTTCAATAATGCAGAAAGAGTCTTTATTCAGATAAACTTAACATGGTTCATATTTCCATTATTAAGATGTGTATTTAATTTCACACCACCTAATCAAATTTTACAACTTATAATCAAAACAACACACAATGCAGTATGAAAAATAGTTGAGGGGATGAGAGTGCCACTACATAAAGTGTCATTCATTCTTGGTTTATTTTAAATCTTTGATTTAGTGTAAAATTAAAATACCACCACAGATGCTGTAAATCTGATAACTATAAACAAAATTCTGTATTCAGGACAGGAGAGGGAAACCAGTGAACATTTCAAATTGATTAACCTTTGTTTTTAATTTGTTTTAATACAGCTTTTTGGAAATGTGAAATCTTGACACAAAGAACTGATTTTGGTATACTTCAGTAATGTAGTAAAAGTTGGTGTTATATTACAACAGTATGGAAGGCTCAAGGGTACTTTGCTCAAAACTGATTAAGAGAAATACATTGATATAAGACTAAGGAATGTGGCCTATAATTTAGACCCAATACTTTCAGGTGTGAAGCTACAAAAAATAGTGGAAATTTGGAACTTCTAAAAATGGTTCTTGATGCTAATTTAACCAAATTTATTAAGGATTTTGGTGAACAGATGGCTACAAGGAGTTAAGTCACAGATCAGCCGTAGGCCTGCTGAATGGCAGTTGCAAAGGATAAGGAGGTGGAGTACAAGAGTAAGGCTTGTTGAATTTGCAGGAATTTAGTGTGGCTGCATTAAGAACACTACTGTTTTGAGACTCCATACATGCAAACATCTACAGTGACTAGTCTCTATACTACTGTGTGCCATATAGATGCACAAGATCTTCTGTGTGAAGAGTGATTAAGGAAGTTTGGCCTATGCTCAGTGAAGTTGAGAAAATATGATTTCATTGAGGTGTGCAAGAATCTGAGGGGTGTTCATGAGAGATGCCAAGAGGCTGATTCCTTTCAGTGGAGTCCAGAATACTGTCTTCAGGCTACGATGAAGAGCATTTCATAAATAGTATGCTGTAAATGTTTTAATTTCCTACCCTGACCGTTTTCAGTACTCTTAAAAGCTGAGTTTTATGGATTCTCTTTGATTCTTGAGGATACAGTATGCAAATTGCCAATGCATAGTGTAGTAAATAGTTGTTGAATAGCAGAGCAGGTTTAAAATCACCCCTGGCATGCTCGTGTTTACTTCCTTGTGTTCTTAAAAAGTTTTTGCTACAAAAGTAAATCCTACTTTGTAACTACTGCAATTAAGTATATTTAATAACTTTTGTACAATAGATTTGGGATTATAAGATTTGAAAGTGTGGCATTTAGAGCAACGGGAAGTTTTCAGAATATACAGAAACAGTGTGAATACATTTAGAATTACCAAATCTATCGATGGAGTGGAGTAATATAATCACCAGGAATTGAGCTTCAAAGTTTCTTGGTTTAAAAATATTTGGATAAAAGAAGGGGATAGATCTTCACTATTATCTCCATCTTCAAGCAAATAAATTCGGCTGAGTATTTTTTAAATGGTAAAGTAAATGAGAAATGCAATTGACCATTAGAATTAAGTCTCTAAAGTATATTCTGTTCAGTATACCCCTTTCTATTGCATTGGTAAAAAGAGTTTTGCAGTATTTAAAGCTAAACGTGCAACAGATAAGAAATTGCCATGTGCCAAAATAAATTCCTCATCTTTCAACTTTTTTTTTACTCAAGTTCAAGTACATGTATGAGTAATCGTTTTGCCCAGATTGGACGCTCTGCTCACCCCTACATTGCATCATTTAATAACATCAGCATCTTCTATATGTTGAGCATTCTAATTTGCACTAAGCAGGAGAGATACCAGGTCAATATTTGGTCAATGGTGTTGGTTTAAAAGGAACCTCTAAGTAGGAGAGAGCAGGAGTTTGAGTCAGAATTTCTGAAAGTCCTAATGAATGACTTGAGATTTAGTCTTCACTTCCTACCTGGGTGATCATACAAGTTTTCTTTTGTCCTCGAAGTAAATAATGATCAGGAGCAATCTATCCTAATGCCTTTGCAAAGAAAAGCCTTCTGAAGTGTTTTGCATAGAAAGTGGTACATCAGTGAATATAGTGGCATGATTTTGCAGCACCTCATATTTGTCTTTGTTCATATTGTGGCATATCTATCCCTATAGATATATGAAGTCCTATAATATTATTACAAGAAATCATTTACTTTGAGTATTGCATAGATTTTCAAGAGTAGTTTGTTTAGGGATATAGTGATTTTTAGCCTGAAAATCATCAGCAGGGTTTCATAAATAGTGGTCCAAGTCTGATCCAGAGCTTTTTGCTACTGACTGCAACTGAGAAATAAACCTGCACTGACCAGAAGTTGTATTGGGGCATTAAAAATGAAATAAGTATTAGAAATGCTTGGACAACATTTTTAGGGAGAGGGATTGACAAAGTTGATGATTCAGCCCGATGCACGTTGTTCTAATAAAAAAAAGTCAATCTGAGACACTCTGGGCAGTGTAGTTGACACTTACTCTGTAGAGCACTAACATTTCCTTCCATCATTGGCTTGAACCACAGATTAACCACAGTGTTTAACCATATGCAGTTTATCTGAGGATTTCTCCTGTTACAGGGAAGCCACAAAATGAATTTACAGATAGTCATTTTGCAACCTTCAACGCCAGACTTAATAGAAATGTATATTGTCTCCTTAAGTTAAAATGAATTACTTTTGCTTCCCTGTTTTAATTCCTCTTGTAGTTGCTGATAATTTTGCAGATATTTGTGAAAATATTAGTCTGACAAAAACATGCTTTTTAAACCATAGATGATATCAAAAAGTTATGCATAAAAGATTTGGGGCAGCACAGTAGCACAATACTTTATAGTACAAGCGATCCAGGTTCAATTTCTGCTGTTGTCTGTAAGGAGTTTGTATGTTCTCCCTGTAACCACTGAGTTTCCTCTGGGTGCTCCGGTTTCCTCCCACAGTCCAAAAATCTACCAGTTGGTAGGTTAATTGGTCATTGTAAATTGTCCTGTGATTAGGTTAGGGTTAAACCAGGTGGTGCAGGGGCAGTGTGGCTTGAAGTGCCAAAAGGGCCTACTCTGATCTGTATCTCAATAAAATAAAATTTAAAAAAAATAAAAGTCTCAAAGTAAATACAAATATGCTTGAATTGCTATAAAGCCTTAGAAGGTACTTGGGTAGATGATCAAAGAGTTTAAAGTTTAAGAGTCCAGAGAAAGGTCTTGGCACAAAATGTTGATTGTTTATTCCCCTCCATAGAAGCTGCCTGACTTGCTGGAGTTCATCTAGCATTTTGTTGCTCTGGGTTTATGGAGAAGAAAAGAGAATTGGTTTAGGTAGGGAAATCCAGAGTTTGGGCTCTTGGAAGCTGAAACACAGCCTCCAAAGGTGGAGCAATTAGAAAAGAATGATTATTAAAAGCCTGAATTGAAATAGCACTTCAAATCCTTTCTGATGTTTCTCCTCTCTGTCATTGAAATCTCCTGCAACTCTGCTGCTCTAATTCTGGCCTTTTGCCTATCCCTGAGTTTAATTGCTGCACCATTAGCTACAGTACTATCACTTGCCAAGCTTCTAAATCTCTAGAATTTCCTCCTTGAACCTCTTTGCTCCTCCATCTCCTAAGACATTTCACAACCTACTATGGCTACATTTTTGATACTCTTTAATGTTTGCTTATGCAATTCAGTTACTCTTTCAGACATGTGTCTCATTTAAACAAACAGAGCATAGGTTGTTGTATTTCTTATTGGCTGTTTTTTCCCTGAATTTAAACTTCCCTAGTTTGGCAAGAATAAATTCTGTATGTGCATCAGTGAGGCACAATATCAAAAATCAGCACCTCTCGGGCACAGTAACAAAAGTGCCTTGTTAGCAATGTCTGGAAGTTCAGGGGACCATTGCTACTAACCATAAGACATTCTTTGTTAAGACATCACAAAGATGCAAAGCTCACACAGTTGTGCTTATTGTGTTGAGATGCAAGGATGAAATTTACATTTAATGAAGATTTATTCTTGGAAAAGGAAGGCAAAGATGATGTATGATGTAAGGGATGTGTAGACAGCTCTTTAAAATGCTCGATTTCTTGAACTGCAGTGAATTATATTACTGTGAGTTAGTAATAGCTCACAGTATTACTACTGTAATACTAGTTTTTTCCCAGTTTCTTCTACAGTCAAATGTAAATTTATTTTCATGTTTGTTTTTAATCAGTTTTCATCTTAAGTAATGAATCTTATACCCTGGTTTCTTTGTTGTTTTCATTAATTTTTACCTTGCCATGTATATTAACCTGCTCAGTTTTCCTGTTTTGCTGACAATGGTGACAATTTAAAATAACACTTCAAATAGGTCTGTAACTATAATACATGTACTTAGATTGAAGATGTGCAATATTCATTGAAGGTTGTGTTTTTTATAAATTTGAAATGATTTCTTCCTCTTGTACTCTTATTCACACCGTATGCACATATGTTGTTCAAAGTCAAGCTTTACCAGCTGAACCATGTATCCAGATTTTGGATGATCTACAGCAAATCAAAATTAGCCTTTCAAAATGACTTTCTAAACCATCTGTGAATGTTTTAGTTCTGCACTTAATGCATTTCTAGATGAGTGGAGGTAATGCACTCTCTCAAGCTCTTAAAACTATACTTTTGTGTTTTTTTTCTCATGGCCATTCCCCCTATCATAACCTATTTCCTCCCTGAATGTGTTGATTCTTTCAGGGTTGATGTTGACTCTCAGGGTGCAATTCTGCAATTACTTTCTGGTGCTCTTTGGCTGGATCCATTAAATGTGAGTTCTAACTGCAAGTTTAAGCAGTTAGCTGAATGCTTAGCTAATGGTATGTGAAAATTTCTTTGTATTTATTTTCATTCATTATCCTGCATTTTAGGTTGGTCTAATTGAGAGATCAGTTGAATAGAGCAGAACATTTCTCTCTGAAGTCGTACATGTAGTACTAGCCAAAAGGAAGAATTAAATGTTTTTAGAATTGTCTATCTCAAAATGTCAAATTACAGTACGTTGTCTAAATTATTTTTTATGCCTTAACTCCATTTAGTGAGCCTCAGTCTGAGGCTCTTTGCTTGCCAATGGTATTAGTCCTACTTATCCAACTTGCACCCTTCTGTAAATAAATTTACTTTGAACTGTGGACTCCAGTGCTCGTAAGTGACCTGCCATTTGCTTTGTACTGTCTTCTTGCATTTGACCTCCCAAAATGCACCACTTAATACCTATCCGGGTTAAACTCTGTCATTTCTCCACCCAAATTTCTAATTGATCTAAATCCAGCTGCATTGTTTGACAACCTTCCTCATTAATATATTTGAAAATATATTACTTAATATATCTGTGTATTTAACATTTTAGTAATATTGTAAATGTATTTGATTAAACACTCCTCATTTAAATAGATCATTATGGGTTATATGTAACAATAAGTGAATTGCATATGTCATGATGCTTCCACCTGACACAAGCATGCCCTGCTTAAAGTAAACACGAAGTTAGACTTGCATTATTGGCTTTCTCATTTTCCTTTCAATTAGTTTTTGTTTTGGAGTTACAAAATATAACATGGTGACGAGGAAGTTTTAAACTAATCAGAGATTACTTATTTTTTGAAGTGTAGCGAGTCATTCAAGTTTTCATAAAGTGCAGTGAGAAACTGTCGAATAAAAAAACCTGTGCTTCTTCAAGAACAAAGACCATAGAGTTTTGGGGGGGGAAAGGCAGACATTTAATAAACAGTAAATACCAGATGATAATCATAAAAATAAAGAGCAGAAATAGCTGGCCACATCAGAAATATTGACATGTTTGATTACACAACAGGATAACTGGATATAATATACAGAGAGGATTGAGCAGTATTTTAAAGCAAATGAAATAACCAATGAGAAATGAGTACCAGTTTTGCTGAGTGCATTGGATTTAAAAGGCATACAGTTTGCTTTGAAGTTTAACTGCTCTAACCAAACCAGATAAACTGAGCTTTGCTGATACTGTAAATGTAATGTAGGAACTTCTAGAACTGAAACCATTGTTGAATATAGAACCTTTTAGGCTTCAGAAGCAAAATCAAAAGGAAGGGGAGTTCATTTCATCATATGTGGCTGAATTGAAGAAATTGTCTGAGTATTGCCAGTTTGATAATGGGCTTAATGCACTTTAGCAATTGTTTAGTTTGTGTAAAGTGTTCAAAAATGACTCCTATCTGAAGGAGTTGAAATATCTGTATCAATGGAAACAGCAGACAGAAGTGAAAATGAGAGTGAACAAAATTGCAGCATTTAAACAGAAACCTGCTTGGCCAAACCAATTGTGTTACCTTTGCAGCAGGGGTTCACGTATACCTGAGTAATCCAGATTTAAAGGTGAAATTTGCAGAAAATGCAACAAAGTACTTTGCCTTATGAAGACAGGCTGAGTGAACTCGGCCTTTTCTCCTTGGAGCGACGGAGGATGGGAGGTGACCTGCTAGAGGTGTATAAGATGATGAGAGGCATTGATTGTCTGGATAGTCAGAGGCTTTTTCCCTGGGCTGAAATGGCTGCCACAAGAGCTTGGGAGTAGGTACAGAGGAGATGTTGGGGTAAGTTTTTTACGCAGAGAGTGGTGAGTGCGTGGAATGGGCTGCCAGCAACGGTGGTGGAGGCGGATACAATAGGGTCTTTTAAGAGACTCCTGGATAGGTACATGGAGCTTAGAAAAATATAGAGGGCTATGGGTAACCCTAGTAATTTCTAAGGTAGGGACATGTTTGGCACAACTTTGTGGGTCGAAGGGCCTGTATTGTGATATAGGTTTTCTATGTTTCTATGTACTGTTATGACCCCAGCCCCCTCCTTTGTGAGAATCGCAAGAGAGAGAGAGCGACAGGCTGACATTGGACTCAGGAAAATAAGAGAGAAGCCTTAAGGTTTGGAATGTGGTCTGGCCTCTCAGCCAGACAAAAGCCACGGACATGGCCATTGTCTTTGGAGACACCTTTGTGGAATAAGGGTCTGGACTACGTGCAAACCCTCAGGGCAATGTGGGCTGGGTGATGGGGAAAGATTGCCACACCCCACCCTGATTGACAGCTACAACCCTGCAAGTCCCGATAAAAAGGTGGGCTGCCGAGGCGGCCCCTCAGACGCACCGAGGAGACACACGAAGAAGACACGATAGCGCTTCCCGTCAGAGCGGGAAGCCATTTTGAAGGAAGCCACGTGCGTTAGATTCCGGATCGGGAGTCTGTGGCTGAAACCAAAGGAAAACCGTTTTAACTAACAACCGGGATTTGCTTCGCAAAGACGACGGGCAAGTGTTCCTTTTTCTCACCAATCCTCTCTCTCCAACACGTGAAATGCCAGCGGTTCCCAAACGGAAAAGCCTGCAGATTTATGAGTGACTTTTATATTCCATTGGACTCAGTATTATCCCCTAGACAACGATAGAGCTTATTTCTGATTGATTATTACTATACCTGTGCTTTAGATTGAGTTTTGATGACGTATATGATCTGAATGTTTTGTATTAACCATACGTTTGTGCCCCTTTATAAATAAAAAACGTTTGAAAATAGTACCATCAGACTTCAGCGGACCTCTCTATCTTTGCTGGTAAGTCACCCGGTTACTGGGAACGTAACAGTACAAAGAGCATATCAGGCATCTAAAAAAAATCGACTGTGCAGGGAAGAGAAAAAGCTAAAAAGTCAAATTGCAGTTTCAAAAAAACCCAGTAATCTGCATGCTATTGATGATCTGATAAGAGTGACACAAGACTGGTTAGCCTTGAGATTTACCAAAGATACCATACTGAGGCCTGCAGATAAGCAGCTAACAGCTTGCACTGAAGAAAAGGTAACTCCTCTGGGAATGACATTTGTAACAGTAAAACACAACAACCAACAAACCACATTGGCCTTGTATGTGGTTTAAAAAACGGGGGTGGGTAGCATTGTGGGGATATGAGTGGCTGAGGTAACCGTTACTTGATGGAACTCCACCACCATTTGTATGTCATATCCCCTGTAATAGGGTCAATTTAAAAACAAATTAAGAAAGGTACTGCTGCATCTGTCTCCATGCTGTACGCCATGAACTGTTGCCCATCAGAGGGCAAACAAGTGTTGATGCCAACCTCTGGTTTGAAAGCAGATTAGACCAAGGAACGACCATGCTGCCCAGAGGAAGCATGAAAGTAAGCAGTGGTCGAGCTACAACAGTTTTTGTAAGTAGCGTGTCTGAGAAAGCATCTGATATGTTAGGCAGTTACTTGCAAAATGTGGCTTGATTTTAAGCTGGAAGAGAGTTCATGTAGTTTCATGAAAGTTGCAAGCATTTGGCTTTTGTGAGTGTAAAGAACCAGAATCTACTCTGCATGCATTAAGGTTATTGTGTGAACTTAAAGTGAAAGACCAAAAGCTGCTTGTAAAAGTATCTGTAAAGACAAAAGCCCAGCTGGATGAATGGAAGACCAAAAAGAAAGGAGTCAATGGAGATATGAAAACAGAAGATTCATCTGATTATGTTGTGGATGAAAAAGCCAAGAGGAGATATCAGATTGTCAAGGGAGCAATAGAAGGATTAATACGAGAATACTCCATTGATCTAAATGGACCTTCCCAAGATCAAGATGCACAAACTAGAAAACAGAAAAGGAAAGTGAAGAAAGGTATCCAGAGCTGTCAGAACCACTTCCTACTTCCCTAGAGTCGACTCCTACAAACACCATGGAGGAGGCCCCAGAACTTGAGATTGTTTTCATAGCCACAAGTCTCACCTGCCAAGCAGAATGACCTCCCTAATCAGAAAAGACATTATTTCACAAGAATAAAAAAAATCCTTCAGTGATTAAATCTTTACGCCTGAATGGGACAATTTGAAAATATACTATGCTGTGGATGTTTATATAGGTGTTGTATTATATAGTATACTGTGTATGGTGCATTCTGTATTAGAGTTGGAGTTTATAGCTAAGCAGGGAGGAGTGTTATTTAATATTTCAGTTGTACTCGAGTAATACTGTAAATATTCAATTAAGCATTCTTTGTTTAAATTCATTATGGTAAGTGAATTGCATATGTCTTGATGCTACCATGTGATACATGTGCACCCCACTTACAGTTAACACTAAGTTAGACTCACATTCCCATGTCTTGTTTTCCTGTCAATTAGTTTTTATGTTTTGGAATTGCTAAACAGTGTCTTCAACAGAAAGGTTGTGAATCATTGGTAAGTATACAGAATATTCTGAAAAAGTGCAGATAACTCAAAATAATGTAAAGATTGTTGTTCCTTATCGTGCATTGAGTGGCATTTTTGCCATTTCCATAGCATTTGACTATTTTATTTATAAGGCTGAGTTGCTAACTTGAGGTTCAACCTAGCACGGATGGAAAGTGTGCAAGCAGCTGTCCAGATTTGTACTTGGAACCATTCTCCTGGAAGTCCGGTGCTGATGCCACTACACCACCAGCTGGCTAAAGGTTATGATTAGATTAGCTTTTTTTTTGTCATATACAGTACATCAAAAAATGTGCCGTTTTGCCTCAACAGCCAACATAGTTCGAGGATGTGCTGGGGGCAGCTCTGAAGTGTCACTGTGATTCTGGCAATGAGGGAGCTATTGTAAGATCTCAGAGTAATATATAGATATTCATTTGACTTTTGCTAAACAGGTGGCTTGAGTTTTGCAATCCATTCACTAGCTTCAGAAGTCACATAGTGTGGTTAACTCCATTGTAAGATAAAGTTGGTACCATTCAGTTACCTGATCAAAGCTCTGCATTGGGCTTATTAATTTTAATGTGTTATCAACCACTATTTCAAATATGCAAGGCTTTCCTCTTTTATCCCTCCAATGTTGCATTTGAGGGTTTCATATTTTTCTCTGAAAGGCCACATTGATTTTATGAAGTGGACATTTCCTCCTCCCATCACAAAAAAAACTTACGAAAGTTGGTGTTCAGATTTTTTTTGTAGCTGTTTTGATGGAATAGATATGGCTAGACTGGTTGAACTTTGAGCATTAGGATAAGAACAGATTTGCACCCATTTCCCCAGGGAATATAATCTAATTAAGATAATGTATTTAAATTCCGATCTTTTGGTGTAGCTGATCTTTTTACACTGATAGTAGCCCTCTACAATCATGGGAGCAAAGAGATAGAGATAGAGATCATTTGATGCAACAATCAACTTTATTCGCCATATACATTTACATGTATTAGGAATTTGCTGTGGTGTGTTGGCACAACATGCAACAAAATAGAACAACATTCAGTAATTATAAAGAATTATATAAAAACATAAGGCTAAAGTACAGATATGAAATAAAATGTGCATAAATACCAGCTTTAATTTACAATGTAAGCAGCATTATAATAATTGGTTTGAAGTGTAGTGCAGTGAGTGAGGTAATAGATAGGGGGTGTGGTTAGGGGGTAACTAGAATGGTTGATCAGATTAACTGCTTGAGAGGGATAGAAACTTTTAAAATGGTGTGAAGTTTAAGCTGGTGATCAAATGTAAGACTTCCTTCTGCACACCACCTGCTGAATGAAATTTCTGATTCATCCAAGTATCTTCTGGGTTGAATTCTGTGAAATAATATTTCTAAGTAGTTTAAAGCTATTTCCAAAATTATTTTGTTTGTTAGTGACTTTCATTTTTGCTTATCACCAAGAACATTCTTCAGTGTTACGTGAAATGGAGTGAGGTTGGAGACCAAAGAGGATGCCATAAAGCTCAGGAAAGCTGCTGACCTGGTTAACAGTAAATACTGATTTTACTGTATTTTTGGCAAAGTGACATCTGTTGATTCTATAGAAGAGAAATATAGTACTTTCAAAAGTCTGGGGGAGTAGTTCTGCATGTAACTTGTGGGTAATGTAAAAACAGCAAACCTAATTTTGCTTGGGGTAATTGGTTACATTTTGTATCACCTTTTTGACCCGAAATTAATGAATAAGTAATAATTATGAAGTATAGAACAGTGTTGTACAAGTAATTCAAATGACATCTTTAGAAATCAAAATTGTTGTAGCACAGTACAGTAAATTTCTCAACTCCTTACCACCCACAAAAAGATTTACAATTAAAAAAATTTGCAAGTGGGAGCCTCGATTCTGCAATATTATCATGCTTGCCTGAACATGTTTCTAGTTGCAAAGTTCTTGCAGAATTGGAAGGAAAAACATCCTCTTGCTGGAAGCATTTTGGAGTTCTTTAATGCAGTTATGAGTGACAGTTTTGTTCCTGGTACACCCAATGATGAAACTTTATTATAATGCAGAGTCTTTAAATCCTGGACTTGAGTATTAGAAATACTAATGTCAATTTTGGACTAATGTGTTTTCTGTAGCTAAATTAATTAGCTTCAAAATTATTGCTATTTGTACTCTTGTGCTGATGATCGCTCTAGCTAAACACCCATGACAAATTAAGAATAGTGCAAAACTGGAAGAGCATTTTAACTGATGATATGTTTTAACTTGTGAGACAATTATACTTCAGAAAGATTCCATTGATATTGCCTATGCAGTCAGAAAAGTGATAGTGCTCCATTTGACTAACTGCTTTGTAGTAAACTTTTTTGACCTCTGAGCCTTTGGTGTTGGTTCTGTTCTGAGTTAGACTATTGCGCATTCAAGACTTTAGCTGGACTTGCATTCCTGTCCTGGAGCAGTTTATAAGGATCTTCTGTCACTACTTAAGACAGTTAGAAATGAGAAATGAAGCCTTGAAATAATTGCATCCAGTGCAGCAGTTGGCGACTAGGAACTACTTGTTTCTGTTAAGATAAACCCTTGGTCCTTTTGAGAAGGTATAACAGCACAGATAACACTTGGGATTTCTTTGCTTAGACTAACTCACTGTCATATCTGAATGTTGATTTAAAAGCAGCATTTGGACTGCCTTCCAGTTAGTGCTTTGGATATTTATTTTTGTTTTTGAACAACTGTTGCTTGTATATAATTTCAGTTGCTGGTTATTTTCTGATACCTTGTCAGTGAAATGGTCACATTCCAAGGTGTGTATTGATAGCCAATTCTGTTAAATATTGCAGCAGTGACACACTAGGCCTGGGAGCATTTGATGTTACTGTCTAATGTGCAAGAATACTCTGACTCATTAGTTTTAGCTGTATTTTTTCATTTATACTTCTAAGCTTTGAACATCTTTGTAGAATTGAATTTTTAGTTTTTACATATTCATAAATTACGCAAGTAGATTTGTGTTCTACACCAATACAAACCTTTCTGAACACGTTATCACAAAGCAGGAGTTTTAGATGTTAGTTTATTTGATCTAGGCAAATTTCTCTAACAATGCTCCTTCTATGCAGATAATAAACAATGAGACAAACAGATGGTTGTAGATTGTAATTCTAGTATGCATAAATTAAAGCTATGTTTAGCAGAGAAATCCAGCATCCCACTTCTGATTATTCTCCACAAAATCTGGTTAAAATATTGATATGCAAGTTTGGTTTTGAGTGAATTGGGCCAAGCTCTGTTACTTGCAACAACCGAGTGGCCAATAGACGCTCGCTCAACTGCTTACAAGAATGATCCTCATTTGAATCAGTTACCAGAAACACAGTTGCTATGATAGATCTGTTCACCTGAAAGAGTTGCTACTTTCAGGAAAAAGAAAGTAACCAATAATAAACCAAATCCTAATTGATCTAGCTGTCTTGATTTTAATTGTTTTACAAGACTTACTAAAATATTTTTGCTGTTATTGCTCAACATAGTATTCATAATTTATGTTAGAAATATGAATACTTTATCCATGTTATCAATTCTGTATTGATCTTGTTAGTTTATCCACAAATACTTTCTAGCAGGTGTCACTCAACTGGGAATCTTTAGTTTATTTCCTTTAGCAGCTGGGCTAGATTTTAAAAATCCTGGCGGGCATCTCGATATATATTTGTTCTTGGGCCAATGGATTGTCTAAAGGATTGTAGTAACTCAATACTTGATGTTAATGTTGCATTATGTTTATATTTAATTTAACCTTCAAAGCCTCATTTCTTGAGAATATATTAAAAGCTTGTGTTGGATGTTGCCTTAATATCAGCAGCTGTACTACCTTAGATTCCGTACTACAGAGCGCACCTGATTAAAAGCCGCAGGCTCTAATTTTAGAAAGAAAATCAATTTTGTACTTGTACAAGCCGCACCGGATTTTAAGCCACAGGTGTCCCACGTTGTAATATGAGATATTTACACAGAAAGATATTACACGTGAGGATTTTTTAACTTTTAATTAAATCCGTATGGTAACGTAAACAAATACATATTGCAAATGCTTTTTTTCGAAACGTGCCTGTAACACGGCTACTTTTAAATATACATACGTATTGGTAACACACAAATTACGTTGCGTATACTTTTTTACTGAACAGTGCACGAACAACATTCCAATATCTCCTAACGACTGGTAAAAAAATATATACTGCAGCCTACCAGGAAAAGTTATTGATCGCCTTTAACTTAAAAGCTGCATCATCGCGCGGGTCTAATGCGCTCGCCCCCACCTTTCCGTTTATCACAAACCGGTATTTTCCCACAAGACGCGGCGAAACCGGATGTGACGTCATAGCATCCCGGGATGTAGTACAGAAAACAAATATACTTAAAACACTTCTAACTTTAACTAGAAAATACTAACAAATGAATTACTAAGCGAAAATATTATAAACTAAATAACTGCCATAAAGGCAGCACAATGCTTTTCTTCGAGTGTTTTCCATGTTGATGAGGGTGAGTACAAATGACTGATTTACAATAATTTAATTGTGAAAGTGCACTTGATTTATCGTACAATTTCATTGGACCTCTGTGAACTACTCATCAATTTTATTGGTCTACTGTTACGAGGCAAAATGTTTTTGGTGGCTTGAAAAAAAACCATGCATTAGCCGCACCGTAGTAAAGGCCGCAGTGTTCAAAGCTGTTCAAAGCATGGGAAAAAAGTAGCGGCTTATAATCCGGTATCTACGGTAGTTTACTTTTCTAGTATCAGAGTATTGATACTGGATATCAAGGATAACATGCCTCTACATTCATTCTAAGCATGGTAGCTGATGCAGACAGCCATATGGTCTAGGCAGATCAAGGTCTTGATCAGATATGTGTTACGTTCCCCAGTAACCGGGTAATTTTCCAGCAAAGATAGATGGATCCACCGAAGCCTGATGCTACTAATTTCAAACGATTTTATTTATAAAGGGGCACAAACGTATGGTTAATACAAAACATTCAGATCATATATGTCGTCACAACTCAATCTAAAGCACAGATATAGTAATAATCAATCAGAAATAAGCTCTATCGTTGTCTAGGGGTTATGTAGATATATATTGTTTACTGGATATTTAAAAGTCTTTTTGCGGTCACTGCAGTTCCACCCGCTGCCGTTGTCGTGGTGTCGCGTTGGTGCACTTTTGTTAGAAAGAGAGAGAGAGAATGAAACATTTACCCGACAGGTTTTCCAACCTGTAGGAGGTAGTCGGAAGTCTCGTTGGGGAATGGACTCTCATCTGTGGCTTCCCCTGTAGCTAGGCCGTTCTTCCGTGGTGAGGTCGCCAATCCCAGGCAAGGAAAGGACGCACACGAACCCCACCACCGGCTGTCGCTCTCAAAACGCTGTCGCAGGAATTCTCGCGTATCTTCTGGTGCGTCTGGCGCCCCGCCTCGGCAGCCCACCTTTTATCTGGACTGGCAGGGTTGTAGATGTCCATCAGGGTGGGGGGGTGAGGCAATCCTTCCCCCATCACCCACCTCACATTGCCCTGAGATTTTGCACGTAGGCCAGTTCCTTATCCCACAAAGGTGTCTCCCAAGACAATGGCTATGTCCGAGGTTTTTGTCTTGTTGAGCGACCAGCCCACTTTGCCCGAGGGCTTTCCACGTGGTCTTCATGAGACAATAGTCAAAGAGTCGCTTTATTCTGCTTCCCGGGGGAACGTGGTCTTCAGCACGTCTCCCTCTCTCTCTTGGGTCATTTGACCCCCCCTTGACTAGGGCTGTTGCGAATCTCACAAAGGAGGGGGCTGGGGTCATAACATAAGGAAATCTAAGAATATTAGAGATTGGGCTCTGCTGCACCGATTTGCCACGGACATACATAGATACACATGAAAACACTCTAACCAAGCATGTATAGACATGGGAACAATCTTGCCTGCCCCAACCTCTCCTTTGTGCCTTCTAGACCTTGATTGTCTACGTTCTACAGGTTTCTTTAGCCTCTTCAAGTCCAATTTTATTGTCATTCAACTGTAGACATGTATGCTACCAAACAAAGCAATGTGCCTCCAGACCAAGGTGCACGATACAGTACATACAATTTACACATAGTACCACAAATAAACAGATAATGTGCATTAACGACACAGGTTAATAAGTAAACAGTATAACACCGCTGGTGCTTCAGACATGGTGAGACCTGGGTGCTTGCTGAGAGTTCAGTAGTCTCACAGCCTGGGGGAAGAAGCCGGTTTCTATCTTAACAATCCTTGTCCTAATGCTACAGTACCTCCTTGATCATAGAGAGTCAAAGAGATTGTTAGACCGATGGAAGGGATCTTTGCTAATGCTAAGGGCCCTGTGTGTGATGCGTTCCTGATAATTATCTTGGATGGGTGGAAGAAAAATCCTGATGATCCTCTCACCAGTCCTCATAATCCTTTGTATGGTCTTGCCATCAGATGCCTTGCAATTCCCATAGCAGACGGTGATGTAGCTGGTCAGGACACTCTCAATGGTGCTCCTGTAAAAGTTGATTAGAGTTGGGATGGGGGTGGGGGAGGAGTCTCACTCACTTCAGTCTCCTTGGGAGCAAAACCACTGCTGGGCTTTCTAGAGGTGGTGTTGAGGGAGCAGGTGAGAACTTGTCTCATCCCCATCCCATGTTCTCCATCATCTTAAGTTGATTGCCCACTAATTCCCCCCTTCAGAATTAACTTCCCAAGTTTTCTATCTTCTTTGTCCCTAATCATGCAGATAAATTGAGTGACGCATGAAGCCTGCAGCCTAGTTCAAATCTCTCTGACCTCAAATAGGTAGATTACAACCTTAAAGTACTCAAGCCTTCTGGATTAATACCAATGTGATTTTTCTGGCTGATGGTTGTGGTTTCATCCTTGCAGATGTAGGACCATCCTGCTCAAGATATATGGCCTCATGGGTGGCTTTCTCTTGTACATTCCCTTCAGCTTGGCAGGAGATGGGGAGAGTGGAGTCCTCAGTCAGTGTGTAGTAGAAGATAATCCTTGTTACTACAAATGGTCAATTGTGAATGTGAGGCACTTCCACACCATAGACCTTCATTATCCATTCACTACATGACAAATAGTTGTTTCAATACAGCTAAATTGAAGAATCCTGATATTATATCAGTCCATGTCCATGGGACATCAAGGGCATCTTCAGGCAAAGGGTGCTGAATATTTGGGATAAGCTTCTAAAAGTAGTGATTGAGGTGGGTACATCCATAACCTTTAAAAGACATCTAGCTAGGAATGTCAGTAGCAGAGATTTGAAGCATTGTGGGCCAAATGTGGGCAGATGGCCAACTCATTGGGTAACACATCTGAAATTGGTGAATTGGGCCATCGGACCTGTTTACATGCTGTATGACACTGACTCTCTTGCTACTCTGTTACTTGGTGTGCCCTGCTCACTGTATTAGTACCTGTTGAAAGTAGAGCTTGATCTGCGCTGTGCACATAAAGTGGCCACTTTTTTAGTTACAGGAGTGGAAGGAACACAGCGTGTTCTTCTGCTGTAACTCATTCAATGTGTTCCATGTATAGAGATGCTCTTCTGCACACCACTGTTGTAACATATGATTATTTGAGTTACTGTTGCTTTCCTGTCAGCTTGAACCAGTCTGGCCATTGTCCTGACCTTTCTCATTAACAAGGCGTCTTCACCCACAGAACTGCTGCTCACTGAATGTTTTTGTGTTTCACACAATTCTCTGTAAACTGCAGGGATTGTTGTGTGTGAAAATCCCAGGAGGATCAGCACTTTCTGAGATATGCAAACTACCCTGTCTGGTACCAATAATCATTCCACAGTCAAAGTCATTAGGATCACACTTCTCCCCTATTCTGATGTTTGGTCTGAGCAACAATTAAACCTCTTGACCATGTCTGCATGCTTTAGTGCATTCAGTTGCTGGCACATTTAGTGCATTCAGTTTGGCTGATAGATATTTACATTAACAAGCAGTTGTACAAGTGTATCTAATAAAGTGGCCACTGAGTGTATAGTATATTATAATACAATTATGCTGGTTTCTTGTCAATGGGATCACTTATGGCACAGTTTATTTATCCCATCAACACATGCCATTTTCTTCTAAATGAATTAATTCATCCTATTTCTGTTCTCTCTCCATTACCTGGCAAATCATTTTCCCTGGAAAGTGATTATAGGAAACACTATAAGTTCCTGTTTAAACTCCTGATTAATTCTTTCTATTACCTCCTCGAGTCAGTGAGCTGCAGACTGTAATTGTAAATGTTTTTTAGGAGAAAAAAATTCATTGTAATCCCTGTTTTGTTTGCCTATCTTTTTAAACCTGTGTCCTATTGTCCTCAAGCTATGAATTAATGAGATAGACTTCACTCCCTCCAAACTCATTATCATAACATTCACTTTTATCAAATCTATTAGTGTTCTTCTGGTCGCAAATGCACTGCCTTCTCTAGTCTAATCTTGTACATTAAGTTTCTCTTCTCACAGATCTATCCTGTGCCTTCTCTGGGATCTTTACATTTGTGTTGACCAAAAAAAATCTTACACAAGAGACACTGCAGATGCTGGAAATCCTGAGCAACACCTGCAAAATTATGGAGGAACACAGCAAGTCAGACAGCATATGTGGAGGGGAATAAACAGTCCGTGTTACAGGCTGAGACCCATCATCAGGCTACTATTCTGGACAAGCAACTATAGTTTGCCATGTGAAATCTAATGGCAGAGACCAATGTTGCTAGTATTTCCCAGCATTGCTCAGAGTAAATGACTGTCCAGTTTTGCATCTCCAAGGGTTCAATGGAGCCTCAATTGCTACCCAGACTTACTACTGGACTCTGAAGAACAGTATGAGTGGAATTTAAGAGATTGGAGGAGATGTGTGTAGTCTATGGAATTGACTATATATAAACCTGTTAAATTTGCATGTTGAGTAAGCAGAGTAGGGTCCCAAACCAGCAAGATTTGCATAGAACCTCCAGAAACACAAGCAGGAATTGGCAAAAGGGCCTTTTAAGCCTGCTCTGTCATAAATCAAAATCATGGCAGATTTTCTACCGCAGTTCCATTTTCCTGGGCTCTCTCCATATTCTTAAAGGCCTGTATGTTTTGAATGAACACAATGATTGTGCTTCTGCTTGCACAGAGATTTCCAAAGATTCGCCACCCTCTGAAGAAATTTCACCTCATCAAGGTTCTGAACAGCCTTATTCTCAAACAGTGCTGTGGATCCTAGATTCCTCACAGGGATGGGGAGAACATCCTCCCTGTATCTAGGCCATTGTCCTTGAAGAATTTTAAGTGTTGGGACCTTTCATTCTACAGCGTGGCATGGTGGTTAAGCAGTTAACATAATGTTATTACAGCAACAGTGACCCAGGCTCAATTCCCACCACCAGGAGTTTGTACATTCCCTTTGTGACTGCATGGGTTTCCTCTTGTATTCTAAAGATGGAGTATGGGTGTAATTGAGCAGCATGGGCTTATTGGGCTGGAAGGTCCTGTTACTGTGCTGTATCTCTAAATCTAAGTTCTAAATTCTAGTGTATGGAGTCCTAGTTTATTTTATCCCTCCTCATATTGAAAACTCACCATCCCTGTATCCAGCATAGAGAATATAACAACTCCAGTAAATCTGGTCTAACGTGTTGTGCTACTTTTAAAATAATTAATGCGCAGGTAGCCAGTTCCTCCATTCTTGTGCAAACACTTTAAGACTCTATCATTTGACTTATAATGTTCATGTAATCATAGAATCATACAGAACAGAAATGAGGCCTTTACAGCTCACGCTGTCCATGCTGACTGACTTGCCAATCTATACTAATCCCAGTGTCTGCATTAGGCCCATCTCCCTATACAAATGAGAAAATTTGCAGACGCTGGAAATTCAAGCAGCACACACAAAATGCTGAGGACCTCAGCAACCAAGGCAGCAACCCTTCAAAGGGTTTCGGCCCAAAATGTCAACTGTACTCTTTTCCATAGATGCTGCCTGGCCTGCTGACTTATTCCAGCATTTTGTGTGTGTTGCTCCCATCTCCCTGTACTCCTTTTATGTCCAAGTATCTCTCCAAATACTTTATCATATTGTAATAGTATTTGCCTCTATTGCCTCCTCTGGCAGCTTATTATAAATGCTTAACACTGCATCTGTGGAAAAATTGCCTATTGGATTGCTTTTCTCACTTTCAAGCAGTGCCCCTCTAGTTTTCGACATCACCATCTTGGGGAAAAAGATTTTATTCATTCTTTATATACTTTATATAGATAATAGAACAGTACAGGCCCTTTGGCCCATGACAGTGTGCTGATCTTTTAACCTACTCCAGGGTCAATCTAACCCTTCCAACCCACACAGTCCTTCATTTTTCTTTCATCCACATGGGATTGGAGTAGGGGGCAGGGATTCAGATTTCCGGATCATTGAGACCTCTTTTGGGGTAGGAGTGACCTGTATAAAAAGGACGGGTTGCACTTGAATCCGAGAGGGACCAATATCCTGGCAGGGAGGTTTGTTAAGGTTATTGGGGAGAGTTTAAACTAGAATCGCTGGGGAGTGGGAACTGAAGAGACGGAAGGGGCGGTTGGCTCACAAATAGAGAAAGCTTGTAGACAGTGTGAGAAGGAGGATAGGCAGGTGATAGAGAAAGGATACACTCAGACTGATGGTTTGAGATGTGTCTATTTTAATGCAAGGAGTATCATGAACAAAGCAGATGAGCTTAGAGCTTGGATCAGTACCTGGAGCAATGATGTTGTGGCCATTACAGAAATTTGGATGGCTCAGGGGCAGGAATGGCTGCTTAGAGTGCCAGGGTTCAGATGTTTCAGAAAGGACAAGGAGGGAGGCATAAGAGGTAGGGCTGTGGCGCTGCTGATGAGATAATGTCACGGTTGCAGAAAAAGAGGAAGTCATGGAGGGATTGTCTACTGAGTCTCTGGGTGGAAGTTCGGAACAGGAAGGGGTCAATAACAATACTAGGTGTTTTTTATAGACCACCCAGTAGTAACAGGGACATCGAGGAACAGATAGGGAGACAGATTCCGGAAAGATGCAATATTAACAGGGTTGTTGTGGTGGGAGATTTTAATTTCCCCAATATTGACTAGCATATGTCCCTAGGGCAAGGGGTTTAGATAGGGTGGAGTTTGTTAGGTGTTCAGGAAGGTTTCCTGACACAATATATAGATAAGCCTACAAGAGGGAAGAGGCTGTACTTGATCTGGTATTGGTAAATGAACCTTGTCAGGTGTCAGGTCTCTTAGTGGGAGAGCATTTTGGAGAGGTGATCACAATTATATCTCCTTGACCATAGCATTGGAGAGGGATAGGAACAGGCAAGTTAGGAAAGCGTTTAAGTGGAGTAAGGGGAGTATGAAGCTATCAGGCAAGAACTTGGAAACATAAATTGGGAACAGATGTTCTCAGGGAAATGTATGGCAGAAATGTGGCAAATATTCAGGGGGTAATTGCGTGGTGTTTTGCATAGGTACGTTCCAATGAGACAGGAAGAGGACGGGAGGGCACAGGAACCGTGGTGTACAAAGGCTGTTGAAAAAATAGTCAAGAAGAAAAGAAAAGCTTATGAAAGGTACAAAAAACTAGGTAATGATAGAGATCTAGAAGATTATAAGGCTAGCAGGAAGAAGCTTAAGAATGAAATTAGGAGAGCCAGAAGGGGCCATGGGAAGGCCTTGGCGAGCAGGAGTAAGGAAGACGCCAAGGCATTCTACAAGTATGTGAAGAGCAAGAAGATAAGACATGAGAGAACAGGACCAATCAAGTGTGACAGTGAAAAAGTGTGCATGGAACCGGAGGAGAACGTGGAGGTACATAATGAATACTTTGCTTCAGTGTTCACTATGGAAAAGACCTTGGCGATTGTAGGAATGACTTACAGCAGACTGAAAAGAATGAGCATACAGACATTAAGAAAGAGGACATGCTGGAGTTTTTGGAAAGCATCAAGTTTGATAAGTCACCAGGACCAGGCAAAATATACCCCAGGCTACTGTGAGAGGCAAAGGAGGAGATTGCTAAGCCTCTGGCAATGATCTTGGCATCATCAATGAGGATGGGAGCGGTTCCGGAGGATTGGAGGGTTGCAGATGTTGTTCCCTTATTCAAGAAAGGGAGTAGAGATAGCCCAGGAAATTATAGACCAGTGAATCTTACCTCAGTGGTTGGTAAGTTGATGGAGAAGATCCTGAGAGGCAGGATTTATGAACATTTGGAGAGGCTTAATATGCTTAAGAATAGTCAGCATGGCTTTGTCAAAGGTGGGTCGTGCCTTATGAGCCTGATTGATTGAATTTTTTGAGGATGTCACTAAACACATTGAAGGTAGAACAGTAGATGTATATGGATTTCAGCAAGGCATTTGATAAGCTACTGCTTATTGAGAAAGTAAGGAGGCATGGGATCCAAGGGGACCTTGTTTTGTGGATCCAGAATTGGCTTGCCCACAGAAGGCAAAGAGTTGTTATAGACGGGTCATATTCTGCATGGAGGTCAGTGACCAGTGGTGTGCCTCGGACCTGTTCTGGGGACCCCTTTTCTTCGTGATTTTCATAAGTGACCTGAATGAGGAAGTTGAAGGATGGGTTAGTAAGTTTGCTGATGACACAAAGGTTGAGGGTGTTGTGGATAGTGTGGAGGGACGTCAGAGGTTACAGCGGGACATCGATAAGATGCAAACTGGGTTGAGAAGTAGCAGATGAAATTCAACCCAGATAAATGTGAGGTGGTTCATTTTGGTGGGTCAAAAATGATGGCAGAATATAGTATTAATGGTAAGACTCATGGCAGTCTGGAGGATCAGAGGGATCTTAGGGTCTGTGTCCATAGGACACTCTAAGCTGCCACACAGGTTGATTGTGTGTTTAAAAAGGCATATAGTACATTATCTTCTGTCAACTGTAGGATTGAGTTCAAGAGGTGAGAGGTAATGTTACAGCTGTATAGGACCCTGGTCAGACCCCACTTGGAGTACTGCCCTCAGTTCTGGTCATCTCACTACAGGAAGGATGTGGAAACTATAGAAAGGGTGCAGAGGAGATTTACAAGGATGTTGCCTGGATTGGAGAGCGTGCCTTATGAGAATAGGTTGAATGAGCTCGGCCTTTTCTCCTTGGAATGATGGAGGATGAGAGGTGACCCGATAGAGGTGTACAAGATGATGAGAGGCATTGATCGTGTGGATAGTCAGAGGCTTTTACCCAGGGGTGAAATGGCTGACGTGAGAGGGTACAGTTTTAAGGTGCTTGGAAGTAGGTACAGAGGGGATGTCGGTTAAGTTTTTTACGCAGAGAGTGGTGAGTGGTTGGAATGGGCTGCTGGCAACTGTGGTAGAGGTGGATACAGTAGGGTTTTTTAAGAGGCTCCTAGATAGGTACATGGAGCTTAGAAAAATAGAAGGCTATGGGTGAAGCCTAGGTAGTTTCTTAAGTAAGTACATGTTCGGCACAGCATTGTGGGTTGAAGCACCTGTATTGTGCTGTAGGTTTTCTATGTTTCTATGTCTGTGTGCCAACACATAATGTTGTAAACCTCTTAAGTCACATCTCAGCTTCCTATATTTCTCTAAGAATAAGACCAGCCTTCTTGCAACTACAAACCTTAGCTGGGCAACACTCTGGTGAATCTCTTCTCCACTCTTGCTTGAACCACATCCTTCCTGTAATGTGATGAACAGAACCATTATGAATACTGTTACAAACCAATCAATGTTTTGTGCAATTGCAACTGGGCCTCCCAACTCAATGCCTCAACCCATGAAGGCTTCTGCTTTCTATCAGAATGTTGTATTTCCAACAGGTCAGCCTCTTTGTGCTGTTATGTGTTTATTGCTGTCCACATTATTTTATGCTGCACTTCCAAGTTTGGCTTTGTTACTTAACAAATTTCTTCTGGCTTTTCTGTATTATCAACACAGGAGATTGCCAGAAATTCAGAGTAACACACAAAATGCTGGAGGATTTTGGGAAGTCTGGCAGTGTCTATGGAGGGGAATAAACAGTCAACGTTTCAGACCGAGACCCTTCATCAAGACTATGGAGTCCTAATGAAGAATCACAGCACAAAATGTTAACTGTTTATTCCTTTCCATGGATGCTGCCTAACCTGAGTTTCTCAAGCAATTTTGTATGTTTCTTGTAATAATTGATTTTTTTTTGTCCTTGATTTTATCTCCCAAGCTTCCTCAAGTTCAAGTTTATTATCATTCAACCATACACATGGCTACCACTGAATGAGACAACTTCCCTCCGGATCAAGGTGCATAACACAATACACACAAGTTACATGCATAATACAAATTTTACCATAAATTAACAAATAATGCATGTATACTACTAGTGCTTCATACATGATGAGACATGGGCGGTGGCAGGGAGTTCAATAGTATTATGGCCTGTGGAAAGAAGCTGTTTCCCATCATAGCAGTTCTTGTGCTAATGCTATGGCACTTCCTGCCTGTTGGTTGGAGGTCAAAGAGATTGTTAGACAAATGGGAGGGATTGCTGTTGATGCTAAGGGCCCTTTGTACACAGTGCTCCTGTTAAATATCTCTAATGCATAAAAGACCACTCACCACCTAAAATTAAACTTGCCTGGCATATCCTGGATACATTTTATTTTGGGCACTGATAACATTTCTATTCACTCCTTTATAACAATATTGAATTGGAAGATGAACGGGAAGCCCTTTTGCTCTTCCCATACTGACCTTCCCTCAACATTCTATAATGTATGCATCTCAACCACATTTACTCTTTCATAACCAGTTTTTCTAATGCTCCTCCAATCTGAGAAACACAACCAAGTTGCCTAACTACAAAGGAGGGGGATATGACTCAATCATAGATTGTTTGAATGATCTTGATCTAAATTGTAGATATGAGAAATTGAATCTGTAGCAGAAGCTATTCACTCTGATTAAATAACATTATACATGTCATTTGGAATGGACAGGACAGGTACAGTACTTTATTAAAATATACAGTAGACCTAATGTGGATAGTTTAGATATGACAATATTAACAAATATGTTGGCAAGCAGAATGTTTTAAATTAAGGTATCCAGAAAGATGACAGCTGGTGAGTCGTTAACTATACACCTGCTACAAGGTTCTTGCTCTTTGAAGATATGAATCCTAGTCACAAGGAGAAATGTGCAGATGAGTAGAACTGGCTCCATGCCTTTAGCTTGCTGCAGTATTAGTCAATTGTTTCAATATCAGATTTGCGGTCTGCTATTGGTTCCTGGTATGTTATCAGTTTCTATTTACACGTCTCCAGTGATGGGTTCTTCCCATTTGATGAGCTGGAGCATTCATTCCTTAGTAGTTAAAGTAGTAGTGCATTTTATTATGTTTAAGAATCTTAAAGGAGTCCTTGAGCTTCTAACCAAATTGTATTTCTGTGTTGTTTCCCCTGGCACTGACATGCATTATACTATTCAGAATTGTATTACACAATTTTAAATAAATGCAATTTTCTTTGCATATTATTTAAAACCTTGAGAAGCTTCAGAACTGTCTTAAAATTGTTTACTTGTAAGTTAAACTTGGGCTTATTAATCAACCTGTCCATCAGTCTCACTATGTTGGTAATTCAAAAAGCAACTTGAGCAATTAACCAGATTTCAAGGCACAACCCATGTAAAGTTTCTGTAAGTTTTCCTAATTTCATGTTTGCAATATGTCATTGCCATTTAACTGAACTCTGACAACTTGTACTTGTTCCTTAATCACATTTTATTTACCTGGACACAAGGAGATCAGCATGGCCTCTGTCGCTGCTCTGCACTGAAGTTTAAGCAAGGAAATGCTTTTTTTTATATATAGAATCTGATATCAGTTATTTATAAGTATTGAACTAATAGAAACTTCTGAATCGCAACATTTGCATATTTAAGTATCTATCGTATATATTTCAGCTGTTAATAACCAATTAAATCCACATGTTAAAGGTCAACAAAGCTTGAGAATTAGTAAAATAACTGTCCAATAAGTGTTGCCCTATAATATCTCCTTTCACATTTTTATCTTGTCTTGGTATGCTCAATAACCTTGGTTCCCAAGCTTGAAGAGAACGGCCGTACAAGAGTTAGACTTTCAAGAACCATGTTCAGCCTGGGTGACTGCACACAGTTGTCAGCTAATGATCTTAACTTGTTGCCCTAGTGAACTTCCACACAGCGAAAGGCTGTGCGAAGTGTCTGCACTAATTTTAACCCTTTATTTCCACCCTTTTTGACCATAAAGGATGACATCTTATGAATTTCAATAGCACATCGTCTCTGAACCTTGATGACAGCTTCATCAGGGGCAGTTGGCTGATGGAGGGCAGTGGCCTGTGAATAGAGTAATGAAAAGTGCTTTTAGTATGCTTGCTTCATAGGCCAAAGCAAAGAGTTGGGACATGTTGAAGTTGGT
Organism: Hemitrygon akajei; assembly: GCF_048418815.1. NCBI lineage: Eukaryota > Metazoa > Chordata > Chondrichthyes > Myliobatiformes > Dasyatidae > Hemitrygon > Hemitrygon akajei. Next base: position 59,725,640 of record NC_133144.1, on the reverse strand, counting down.
TTTTTTTTAAGATACATTATTTAGACTGCACTTGGGTACAGGAAGTATGTGATAGTGATAACCAATGTGCACAAGAGATTTATTACAGTGTCAGCTGAACTGGAAGACTATAGTTAGATTGGATAGGTTGGTTTGCTCTCACTGGACATAGGAGGATAAGGGGTGACCTTGTGTAAAATTCTTGAGGGATGATGGATGGAATAGGTAGTAAAAATACAGTAATGTTCCCAAGCAGGGGAGTGTAGAACTGGACGGCAAAAGTTTAATGTAAGAATGGGGAAATGTAAAGGAGATTTGAGTGTTAAGTTTTTTCCAGAGGTTGGTGAATGTCTGTCAGAGGAGATAGAGGAAGCAAATACAATTACCGGTACGTTTAAAGGGTATTTGGACCAGTTCTTGGATATGAAAGGTGTAAGGGGACGGGCCTAATTTGAGAAAATGGATAGGTTATAGTTGGCATGGACAAGGTGGGGTGAAAGGGCCTGTTTCTGTACTGTGCATTTCTGTAGTTCCCTGCACTACTTTCTAGGTTTGCACAGAGGAAAATAACAGTTATACATACTACCTGATCCAGACATATGATGTGTTTGGGAGCAGCTGGAGATGGGTGATAAATGAAAGGCTGCCAGTGCCCATGTTGCAACAAATTAAGGTGAAGCCAGTGGTTCAAGGTGAAATATAGCTAGCTGGTAAAAACTGTCACTTGCATTTGACTATAGAGTAAAAGTAGTTGCAAAGTATCTGATGTTTTCCTTTTGTTTTACCACACAGGCGGCAGCAGGGATCCTTTGTTACGTTGGTGCCTATGTCTTCATCACATATGATGACTACGATCATTTCTTCGAAGATGTCTACACGCTGATACCTGCTGTTGTCATCATAGGGGTCGGGGCGCTCTTGTTTATAATTGGTTTAATTGGCTGCTGTGCCACTATCCGTGAAAGCCACTGTGGCCTGGCAACAGTGAGTTGGACAAATTTTATTACTAATAATTTGGAGTAATGTGTTCTGTCTGAAATATTTTTGGAACAATTGTATTTTAAAATCGGTTTTAAAATTAAGATTCATTTTTTTTAGATCAAATACTGCTTAAATATAATTCCTGGCCTTGGATATTAGTTTCAAAGCTCATTCGGAATGTATCATCAATCTGAAGGAAGCACAGTTATGGAACAAATCAAGGATTTGTTCATCTTACGCATTTATGTATTAGGAATTTGCTGTGGTGTGTTGGCATAATGTGCAGCAAAAAAAATCATCAATTCTACAGAGTAAAGAATTAGATAAAAATAGAGGTTAAACAGGGATATAGAATAAAATGTACATAAATATCAACTTATATTTACAGTGTAAACAGCATTATAAAAAGAGGTTTAAATTGCAGTACAGTAATGGATAGAGGGGGTAGGGATGCTAACCAGTGTGGTTAATTAGATTAACTGTCTAACAGAAGAAACTTTTAAGATGGTGTGAGGTTCTTGTTTGGTGACAAATAAGCAAAGGAGCAACTGTATTTTAAATGCTGTCTCCAGTAGGCATATTAATGTACAGTGATTACCGGATAATTGCGCCACATTGGAACCAGTACATTTTGGCCCAATTAGCTGAAGTTTAATGGAAATAGATAAAAGGGTGTAAAAAAGACAAACTACAGTTTAAATGAGTAACAAATTGTGTATTTAAATGAAATACAGAACAAATTAGAATTTTACAAATTCAGTACTATAAAACTGTGTATTAGCTCGTTAAAGTTACTTGCATAGGAATTCATCCAGTGTACACTGCCATGTTTTCAATTGACTGTAACTGAACAAAATCAGCACAAGCATCTAATGCAGAACTGGACTGCCTTCATACAGTGCTTTCACCGATTGCATCCTCCAAATCTTCATTTTCATTACAACATTCAAGATGGTTGTTGATAACTTCAAATTCTTTGTAGTTCCTAACTTGAAGCAGTGGAATTGTTTCATTTTCACTTGGCTTGAATGCTTGAAATTGCAGTGAGCAAAACAGTTCTGAATTGTCTTTCTGCTCATTTCTCGCCAACAATCTGTGACAAAAAGTGCTTATTTTTTTTAACACAAATGCACACAACTGATTCTATTTAAAAACTAAACGCAACACGAGTGAATCTGCAGATGCTGGAAACGTCGTCACTACCTCCTCCCATAGATGCTGTCTGGCCTGCTGAGTTCTGCCAGCATTTTGTGTTTTTATCTATTTAAAAACTGTTTGCTCTAAGCTTGGTCTAACAGCCACGCAAGTGCACACAGCCTACGCCAGTTAGAAGTGGTTTGGCAACCGTCTCCTGCCTCTAAACAGCATTGTACAGTCAGCCCTCCGTATCCACGGATTCAACCAATCGCGGATTGGGATTAAAAAAACGGAAGTTCTCTCTCTAGCACTCATTGTTTGAGCATGTACAGACCTTTTTTCTTGTCATTATTCCCTAAACAATACGGTATAACAACTATTTACATAGCATTTACATTGTATTAGGTATTAAAAGTAATCTAGAGATGATTTAAAGTATACGGGAAGATGTGCATAGGTTATATGCAAATACTACGCCATTTTATATACGGAACTTAAGCATCCATGGAATTTGGTATCCGCGGGAAGTCCCGGAACCAAACCCCCGCAGATACGGAGAGCCGACTCTATAAACAAAGAGAATTCTGGCTATTTTCCCAATTTTTCTTTAAGAGTTGTCCTAAATATGCAGCTGCCCTAATTAACCAATAGCCCAAACCATTGTATTTGAGGACTGAAATACAAGCCAAGAATGACACCATCTAATTATCATTTTCATAAAATTCTAATTTTTTTTCTCCCTCAAATTTGTACTTCCCTAACTTGTACTGAGATATATTTTCAACAATAAAGCTCTCAATCAGAATCAGGTTTATTATCACCAGCATGTGTTGTGATATTTGTTAACATAGCAGCAGCAGTTCAACACAATATATGATTTAGAAAAGAAAAAAAAATTGTCAATTACAGTGAGTGTATATATGCATATTGAAGAGATTAAAAATAGTGCAAAGACAAATGATATATATTTTTAAAAGTGAGTTAGTCCTCCGGAGGAAAGATTTAAGCTTCTTCAGGTAGGCATCCCTGGAAGAGACTTCACAGTGTAGTAATCCAATCACAAATGAGAAAATTTTTGAATGAAAATCACAAATGCTGGAAATCTAAGCAACACACACAAAATGCTGGAGGAACTCAGCAGACCAGGCAGCATCTATGGAGAAAAGTGCAGTCCTGCTGAAGGGTCTTGGCCCAAAACGTCGACTGTGTTGCTTGGATTTCCCGCATCTGCAAATTTTCTCCTGTTTGTGAGTTGGTCCTCCATTTCATTAAAACTTGCCAATGAGTGAAAGTAGAAATAAGCAGTTCCACATCTTTTTGAAACTTTTCCACACCAGCTGTTAGTGGTCTAGTTGGTGCTGACGTTACTTACCACCTCTCTCCTTGGTTGAGTTGGCTAAGTCATAACAGGTTGGGAATCAAGTCCTCAGTAAGTAAGAAGTAGTGGAGAAATGGGTTTTTTGGATTGACTACTTAAACAGTTAATGCTGGTAATGTCATTGGCAGAGACTGACAGATCTTGCTGATCACTTTAAATGAAACATTCCCATGTTAATGTCAAGTGCCCCTACAAGTAAATACTATTGCATTTTGTTATCTTCCAATGCAAAGAAGTGAAAAGATACTAATTGCAAAATATGATTTGAAAGATGCTGTTGGTGATCTATATGTAAAATGTGCTAGTTATGCTGAAAATGTGCAGCATGCTAAAGTTGCTGTGCAGAAATCTGATAAATAGGTTGGTAATATTTAAAACTGATTGATTTTGCATTATATTCATCAATAAACCCTTTGGATGAGCAATATTAGAAAGCATTGTTTATACTTTGTAACCCACCTGAGATTCACAAACAGCACAGAACTGGGCTTTTAAGCCCACAATGCCCATGCCAACGATCAATTTCTTATCTATACCAATAACTTTTTACACACTTTACCACTCAGGTTCCTGATTCAAACCAATCGCTGCATAGGAAAAAGTCCTTCCTCAGATCCGCTCCAGATTATTCCAGAGGAAGCAAGCAAAGTGTCTGCTGCAGCCCAACATGTGATAGCTTTTTCAACTTTACTGGCTAGGAGAGCTATTCTGCTGCACTGGAAAGAATCTAACCCGCCTACTGTTTTATTGGCTCTCCTCTATTATGTCATGTCTAAGCTTGGAGAAAATTAGAAGCCGGACATTTGATACATCCTTTAATTTTGAACAAGTCTGGCGACCCTTTATTCAATATTTTCACATGATTTAATTTATTTTTATTTATTCTCTTTGGGGAAAATCCTTATCCGACTGGAAGGATAACCATATAACAATCACAGCACGGAAATAGGCCATTCCGGCCCTCCTAGTCCGTGCCGAACTCTTAATCTCACCTAGTCCCACCTACCTGCACTCAGCCCATAACCCTCCACTCCTTTCCTGTCCATATACCTATCCAATTTTACCTTAAATGACACAACTGAACTGGCCTCTACTACTTCTACAGGAAGCTCATTCCACACAGCTATCACTCTCTGAGTAAAGAAATACCCCCTCGTGTTTCCCTTAAACTTTTGCCCCCTAACTCTCAAATCATGTCCTCTCGTTTGAATCTCCCCTACTCTCAATGGAAACAGCCTATTCACGTCAACTCTATCTATCCCTCTCAACATTTTAAATACCTCGATCAAATCCCCCCTCAACCTTCTACGCTCCAATGAATAGAGACCTAACTTGTTCAACCTTTCTCTGTAACTTAAGTGCTGAAACCCAGGTAACATTCTAGGAAATCGTCTCTGCACTCTCTCTAATTTATTGATATCTTTCCTATAATTCGGTGACCAGAACTGTACACAATGTTCCAAATTTGGCCTTACCAATGCCTTGTACAATTTTAACATTACATCCCAACTTCTGTACTCAATGCTCTGATTTATAAAGGCCAGCATTCCAAAAGCCTTCTTCACCACCCTATCTACATGAGACTCCACCTTCAGGGAACTATGCACTGTTATTCCTAGATCTCTCTGTTCCACTGCATTCCTCAATGCCCTACCATTTACCCTGTTTGTTCTATTTGGATTATTCCTGCCAAAATATAGAACCTCACACTTCTCAGCATTAAACTCCATCTGCCAACATTCAGCCTATTCTTCTAACCGGCATAAATCTCCCTGCAAGCTTTGAAAACCCACCTCATTATCCACAACACCTCCTACCTTAGTATCATCAGCATACTTACTAATCCAATTTACCACCCCATCATCCAGATCATTTATGTATATTACAAACAACATTGGGCCCAAAACAGATCCCTGAGGCACCCCGCTAGTCACCGGCCTCCATCCCGATAAACAATTATCCACCACTACTCTCTGGCATCTCCCATCTAGCCACTGTTGAATCCATTTTATTACTCCAGCATTAATACCTAATGACTGAACCTTCTTAACTAACCTTCCATGTGGAACTTTGTCAAAGGCTTTGCTGAAGTCCATATAGACTACATCCACTGCCTTACCCTCGTCAACATTCCTCGTAACTACTTCAAAAAATTCAATAAGGTTTGTCAAACATGACCTTCCACGCACAAATCCATGCTGGCTACTCCTAATCAGATCCTGTCTATCCAGATAATTATAAATACTATCTCTAAGAATACTTTCCATTAATTTACCCACCACTGATGTCAAACTGACAGGTCTATAATTGCCAGGCTTACTTCTAGAACCCTTTTTAAACAATGGAACCACATGAGCAATACGCCATCCAGTCCTTTTACAGAATGAGCTTCCCAATCTATGTGTGGAAAATTAAAATCTCCCACAATCACCACCTTGTGTTTACTACAAATATCTGCTATCTCCTTACACATTTGCTCTTCCAACTCACGCTCCCCATTAGGTGGCCTATAATACACTCCTATCAGTGTTACTACACCTTTCCCATTCCTCAATTCCACCCAAATAGCCTCCCTAGAGGAGCTCTCTAATCTATCCTTCGAAAGCACTGCCATAAGATTTTCTCGGACAAGCAATGCAACACCTCCTCCTCTGGCCCCTCCTACTCTATCACACCTGAAGCAACTAAATCCAGGAATATTTAGTTGCCAATCACACCCTTCTTGCAACCATGTTTCACTAATAGCTACAACATCATAATTCCAGGTATCAATCCACGCTTTAAGCTCATCCACCTTTCTTACAATACTCCTAGCATTAAAATAGGTACATTTAAGATACTCTCCACCTCCTCTCTTTTCATCCCTAGCAATGCATTCAAATTTATTATCCTTTTCTTTCTTCTCCCCTACATCTTCGGGCTGAGCGCATCCCTTCTCCATCACCTGCCTTTCCTCTCTCACACACTGTCTACTTACTTGCTCTACTGGTGAACTAACCTCCTCTCCCATAGTTTCCTCAAATTGATTTCCGCCCCCCCATCTTACTAGTTTAAAGTCTGCCCTGTAGCCCTAGCAAACCTCCCCGCTAGGATATTGGTCCCCCCAGGATTCAAGTGTAACCCGTCCTTCTTGAACAGGTCACGCCTGCCCCAGAAGAGGTCCCAATGATCCAGAAACTTGAATCCCTGCCCCCTGCTCCAATCCCTCAGCCACGCATTCATCCTCCACCTAATTCCATTCCTACTCTCACTGTCGCGTGGCACAGGCAGTAATCCCGAGATTACTACCTTTGCTGTCCTTCTTCTTAACTGCCTTCCTAACTCCCTATACTCTCGTTTCAGGACCTCTTCCCCTTTCCTACCTATGTCATTGGTACCTACATGTACCACGACCTCTGGTTCCTCACCCTCCCACTTCAGGATATCTTGGACGCAATCAGAAACATCCCGGACCCTGGCACCAGGGAGGCAAACTACCATCCGGGACTCCCGGTCACCTCCACAGAACCGCCTGTCTGAACCCCTGACTATCGAGTCCCCTATTACTATGGTCCTCTTTCTTCTATCCCTACCCTTCTGAGCTACAGGGCCGTCCTCTGTGCCGGAGGCCCGGCCACTGTCACTTCCTCCAGGTAGGCTGTCCCCCCCAACAGTACTCAAACATGAGTACTTATTGTCAAGGGGTACAGCCACTGGGGTACTCTGGATGTTTTTTTTCCCTCCTTTTTTTTTCTAATTTTATCCTCAATTGGACTGTCCAATCTTTCTTTTTCTTTCCTTCTTTTTCTTTCTTTTTTTTGTTCCAGTTTAGTTAGTGGGGTTTTTTTTCTTTATCAATAAAATTTCGAATCTTTTTTTTGTGATTGCTATGAGGAGTTGTAGTTTTTTTTGACCATTGTATATATAACAGCATAATATTTTACCTATTTGATTTTGACATTATATAGTTACTGTTTTTATTATTGCTGTTTATATGTCTTTTATATTATCTATTTGCTAAACTCCTCCTCCGATTTGTATATTCTTTATTTGAAAATCAATTTAAAAAAAAGATTGAAAAAGATCCACTCCAACACTCTAATTTTGTGTACTTTTTATCAGATTTCCTCCTTGGCTCCAAGAAAATCTGAGTTAATCCATTCTCTCCTTGTAACTGAAATGCTTCATCCCAGGCACCCTCTCCAGTGCAATCACATACATCTATTGTGTGATGATCAGAACTATTCACTCTTGTTGGCCAATTCTAATTGTGTACATGATTAACACTAGAACACCTGCACTTAAACAATGCTGACCATCCGAGACCATTGGAATACAGTGGCATTTAATGGAATATCAAGACAGAATATCTTTAAATGTTTTGAGCAATCATTGGTAGCCTTTAGCCTGTTGGTTGACAGATTAAGTGACTTTTGAATTGCCAAAAAATCTTTGTTTAACTTTTTTATATCTGTTTAGAAACATTTATTGTTGGGTATTAAAAGAAGTTGCACAGTAAGAAAAAAATCTGTTCTGAAATTAGTTCAAATTATTATTTGTAACACAAATTCATAAACTTTAGAAACTGAAAAGCTTTTCTCTTCTTCACACAAGTTTGTGCTGATTCTACTGATAGTTTTCATCACAGAAGGAGTTGTCATAGTACTTGGCTACATCTACAGAGCAAAGGTAAATGTTCTATTTCCTGTTTTGTTTAGGATAGGAGAGCCAATGTTAATTTTGTTTTTGGGAAAAAAAGTGTGAAAAGATTGCTAATCATAACTGAAAAGCTGTAGCTGAAAAGCTTTACTATATATTTAAATGTCAGTTTGTGCTGCAGTAACCTGTGACACACATCCTTTGCACACATTTGTGACAGATGTTTATATTTCAGACCCAAAATACTTTTAATGTTACGTGAGAATTAAAACGGCAATATTTTGACAGCATTAATAGTCTCTAAATGTCAGTGTTGTGATCAGTCAGCACCTTGGATTTCATTTCCATTTCCTCTCACCTATTTAACTGATAGTTGAGCTCCAAAGAATGGACAAAAAAGAAGTTAGACGATCAATTGCTCATGTCTTGGAGTTAGTTTCTAAGCATGTGTTTAGACAAACTTAGATGCTTGGCTTCAAAGTGTGATTGACAGAGCAGCTTTGTAGCAATCACAACACAAAATCAAGTTGGCATTCAAAGTTCAAAGTAAATTTATTATCAAAGTACGTGTATGTCACCCTGACCTGAGATTCATTTCCTTGTAGGCATTCACAGTAGAACAAAGAAATACATTAGAATCAATGAAAAACTACACACAAAAACTGACAAACAGCCAATGTGCAAAAGAGGGCAAACTGCAAATACAAAAACAACATGCATACATACCTCACAATGAAACACCCTGGTTTCCTTAGCTACATAAGTCTAGGTAAGGCAACCTCCAGCCCCACCAAACTAATGAGATTGAGGTACTGTCCCACCCCAAAGCCCAGTCTGTGTGGATGCTGTGTAATTTCCTACCCTGTTACAAATTGGTGCCATGAAATAACAGACAGTACACTGCATACGGTTAAAGGAATTATATTTATAAATCTTAACTAAAGAGTCAATAACAAAAAGGAAAGGGCACATTCTAATTAAATAGTCAACTATGCACAAATTGGAGCTCATCTTGAACTTCTCTGTTATGCATGAGCTGGGCCCTCTTCAGTGTGAATGCCCATGCCACCTTCCGAATGTTGCTGACAATCCATCTTGAGCAAACAGGTCTCCCACTGGGTCGTATGCTACGACCAGTTCTCCCCAGCATCTTCCCTCTTCACCTGCCACCGAACAACACAAAAAAACCCCAACCAACCTTATTGTCCCTCACCAAGAAAAGCCCCCACTAATTGGACGGTGCACATTCCATGTCATCCCTTATCTTCAACTGTAGCCCAAATAAACCAAAATGGAGCAAGCTGAAAATGAGCAGCTCTTACAGAACTGCCAAAATGAAATACATACAGTATAACAGTAAAAATATGAACCAGGGCATTACACAACAATACTTAGAACATGAGTTGTAGAGTACTTGAAAGTGAGTCCATAGGTTATGGAATCAGTTCAGAGTTGAGGTAAGTGAAGTTACCCAAGCTGGTTCAGGAGCATGATGGTTGAAGGGTAATATCTGTTCCTCAGCCTGGTGGTCTGAGACCTCCTTCCTGATATCAGCAGTGAGAAAACAAAATGGATGGTAGGGTCCTTGATGGGTACTGCTTTCATGTGGCAGTGCTCCTTGTAGATGTGCTCAATTGTAGGGAGCACTTTTCCTGTGTTGGGTTAGATATTGACTTAACTAGTGATGTAAAAACTTTGAAAGCCAGTCCTTTTCCTAAAAGACAAGATCATTATGAGGGGCAAGGTAGAATGGAGCCTTGCTCCCGAGTTTCCTCATGTAAGGACAAAGTCTTCGTGCGCAATCTTCCGATATGAAATATCAGAAGTATTATAACCCACATTACAAATTGTATGATTCTGCACCTTGAGATGTCATTGTAGGAAAACAATGAAGGTGGCTAGATGTGAAAATTCAAGTCATTAATTTGTTAGAATAATGGAGACCAGTTGTATATTTTCATCATGTCACTATATAGTTAAATCCTCCCCTCTCCCTCACAACCACTGAACCTGCATGGTCCTTTCGAATGTTGAATAACTAATTGTATGACTATTAAACTAAATAGATGTATGGCTTATGTTGCCTCTTCAAGATTTAGCTTTCTATGGTAAAACTTAAGACTATTTTGCTTATTCCATGCCAGCTGAATCTGTTGTTACAGATGATTGAAATCAATAAATAATTGCTAACATTTATGGTATTTTGCATGCAAATGAGTCGATCTCTAATTTATTCCAGAACAAGCCAGGATTAATTTGAGATAATAAAATTCCTTATTGAATAGAATTACTTATTTCCTGCCAAAAATTAGCATGGTTAATATTATAGTTGTAATCTCATGCTGAACTCTTGGTGATGTTATTATGTGACTGTATTGTACCATCCTTGTGTATGGACATGATACTGTCTACACACCATCGTATTTAAAGATTCAAATTCTTTTGCATAATTCATACCTGACAAGCTCTGGGTGTAACTAGTTAACTTTCTGTTTATTCCTGTTGCTTTAAAAGAAGCAGAGGAACCTGGTGTAAGGGAAATGCCTTCATTGGTTGTACCTCCAAATGTTTCCTAGCTGTAGTGTGCACAAAAAAAAATTAAAACTAGCATCTATTCTCAAAAAAGCATAAAATTATTTGGCCACTTCTGAATCTTGTTTCATTCTGCATAGGTGGAGGATGAGGTTGATAATAGTATTCAGAAAGTGTATAATGAATACAATGGAACATACCCGGATGCTGCCAGCCGTGCAATTGATTATGTACAGAGACAGGTGAGATTAGCTAAATAATTTACATTTATCTGTCTTGTCTTTGCCATTTGCACATGATCAAGACGTATGCTTCAGCAGCTACATTTCAATAATTCCATATGCCTGTTAATCATTCTGCTTAGATTAAATGACATAAATTTAAGGTAAGAGTATCTAAGGAAGACCTTGTTTTCCACACTGCAGTATTATCTGCAGTGGCAATACTTGAGATGCAACCAGTTTACTACTTCCTGAATTAAGGAGAGGAACATCTATGGTACAGTTTACTCACTATTTGGTGGTTGCTAAAGGCAAGTGGGGCAGAGTGGGGTGGTAAGGGTATTGGGGGGAGGTAATTCACTAATTTGTCACAGTTAAAAAATTCAAGCCAAAGAACTAATAAGGGGGTAGGTGTTTTTGACCTCAAGTGTTAATACTTTCTTCCCATTTTGAGTATTTGCAGCATTTTCTGTTTAAATTTTACATATCCAGCATCTGCAGTTTTCTGACTTTTATCTTTGATGATTCAGTGCCTGAAGGACCAGGCAAACTACTAAAAGAAATGCTATCACGAGGAAATCTGCAGATGCTGGAAATCCAAGCAACACACACAGAATGCTGGTAGAACTTTCAAATCTCTTACTACCTTTCCTTTCAGTTGGTCCTGACGAAGGGTCTCGGCCCGAAACGTTGACAGTGCTTCTTCCTATAGATGCTGCCTGGCCTGCTGCGTTCCACCAGCATTTTGTGTGTGTTGCAAAAGAAATGCTATTACATGTTGTGCTGGTGATTGTGCTAGCAAGCCAAAGTATTTATAAAAAAAAGGTGTCTGGTTATTTCCATTCCTTTAACGTTTAGTGATACAGGTATCTCAACCATAGTAAATGAGTTCCATCTCTGCAAACTTGAACTAACTTATGTATTTTCTTTTGAAAGCTGCGCTGTTGTGGTATCCATAATTACTCTGATTGGGAAGATACACAGTGGTTCAAACAAACCAAGAATAATAGTGTGCCGATTAGCTGCTGTAAATCAGGCATCAGCAACTGCACAGGAAGCATGAACCGTCCTTCAGACCTGTATTCTGAGGTAAGACTATGGAAAAAATGATAGGTATCACATAAGAAAATTCTGTTAGTCATGGAGTCATGTACAGCACTCTGGTTAGGCCACATCTAGAATATTGCTTACAGTTCTGATCGCTCCACTATAGGAAAGTTGGAGAGGGTGCAGAAGAGGTTTACTAGGATGCTGCTTGTTTTAGAGGGCATGTGCTATCATGAGAGGCTGGACAAATTTGAGTTGTTTTCTTTGCAGTGGCAGAGGCTAAGGGGAGATTTGATAGAGGGTTATAAGATTATGAGAGACATAGACAGAGTATCTTTTTCCCAGGGTAGGGATGTCTAATACCAGAGGGCATGGATTGAAAGCGAGAGGGGGTAGGTTCAAAGTGAATGTGGAGGGTAAGTTTTTTTTTACTCAGAGCAGTGAAAGCCAGGAATGTGCTGCCTGGTATGGTGGTAGAGGCAAATACAATAGAGGCTTTTAAGAGGTGTTTAGATGGGCACATGAATGTGAGGAAGATGGCGAGATATGGACATTTTGTAGGTAGGAGGGTTTATTTTTGGGGTTTTTGATTTACTTTTTAAGCTGGTTTGGCACAACATTTTGAGCCAAAGGTCCTGTTCCTGTGCCACACTCTTCTGTGTTTGATGTTCTAGACCAGGACATCCCATTTGGCCTGTAACCTATTAAACCTTTCCAGGCAACGTCCAACTGTCTTTAGAAGTTATTATTGTAATTGCCTCAACCAATTCATTGGCAACACATTCCACACACATACTACCCTTTGTGTTTAAAAGTAAATAATTACCCCATCATTTACTAGTAAATCTTTTGCTTCTCACCTTAAGCCTTTGCCTCTAGTTTTTGATTCGCCAACTATGGGCGGGGGGCTGAATGCATTCGCTGTATCTATGTTCCTCATGATTTTATACACCTCTATAAGATCACCCCTCAATCTGCTATGCTCAAAGGAATAAAGTCCTAGCCTGTCCAACCTCTCTCTGTAGCTCAGTCCCTAAAGTCCTGACGCCATCCTTGTGAATCTTTTCTACACTCAGCCAAAAGTTTTGTTTGTGATGGAAAGCTAATTCAAAAGTTTTGTCTCTTTTCAGTGGTAAACAGTTCCATAAATCACCTTTTAAATGGAAGTGGGTTGTTTTTGTTTTATAGTAATGGGTTATTTATTAACAACATTTTAATTTGTAAGTGTAAAGTCATTTTTGCTGTATATTACACCTTTGTATCTGCACCTTTGAACTTAATTAACAGCTCTTTGTAGCTGTATGTCCTGGTGAAGGATCTCTGCTCAAAATGTTGACTTTTACTCCCTTCCGTAGATGCTGCTTGAGGTGTTGAGTTCCTTTAGCATTTTGTGCATATTGCTCAAGATTTACAGTATTTGCAGAAGCTCCTGTGTTAATGAAATCCTTTACATTGATGCTTTCAGTCTTTTAAACCCAAGTCTGTCATGTGTCTTTCAGTACTTTTTTTTTGTTTTGTATGTTCTCCTCCTGTCCTGTCCAGTTTCCTAACCAGGAAAATCAGTTTAATGTCCATTTCTGAAATTGTGTATTCTTTTGAATCTGAAATGTATGATTAAAGGCATACTCCGATCCTCTTGGGGTAACTAGTGAAGAGTAATAGATCCTGTATGTTCCCCACCATCCACGAATGGTCTTATATTTAATAAAGCTTATATTTTGGACTATATGGTGTTAAAATACTATGTTTTAATGTTAGTAATATCTGAGCTAGAGAAATTTTTTCACAGATTGTTTAATGGTCTTTTAAAATCAAGAAAAAGGTTTAATTTTACTGATAATGCATTGTCAACATTTTCAGAGTAGCTTCTACCCCTCTGCCACCAGATTTCAGAATGGACGGTGAACCAACCCATGAACACAAGTCCTATCACCCCTATTGGGGCATAGGCAACCAACACCAGCTTACCACAGTCCGCTATCCTCGACCAAAGGTTGATCAGCCCTGTGGATTTCACTTTCACCATATGACTTTGTATGTCTTCCTGGCAAAGATCCTTCCTATTCTAAGGATAAGGTCTTTCGAGCTTCTGTTGGCATTTCCGTACTCTGTTTTTATAGGATGGGGTTGCTAGCCCTATTGCCCGACTCTTTCACAGCCAGGCTTAGGACTGTCCGTGGCTGATTTCATGAACACCACCCCACTATTTTTGCTCTCTTTTTGCACTACTTATTTAATTTATTATCTATGGTATTTTTAATAGTATAGCACATAATGATGCCACTAAGCAACACATTTCACAATGTATTCATTGATATTAAACTTGATTCTAATTAGTTATAGCTGATGAGTTGGTGTGAAATTCAACATGGTTTCATCCACAACTTTTTTCCTTAATGTTGGAAATTTGTTTGGAGGAACAATCCAAGGTCATCATTTAACTCCATGCGACTATTGCCAGGCCTGCTCAGCAACCTCTGTGTGGATGCTTTCAATTCTCCAGTTATAGCCTATAGCTGTCATTTCCCTCTACTTCCCCCATCTCTGCTCATCAGAATCCTATACTAAAATAACAATGGGGTCAAACAAGATGCGTGCAGTTTCATTGAATTGTAATATATTGCCTCTGGAGATTCTTAAAACACATGTATATTTTGATGTGCCATCAATTGCTAAGAAAAAATAGAATTTGCTTCCCTCTAATACAGTCCCATGCTGATTTTCCCTCGAGTTTTTCCTGCCTTTCACTGGCTTCAATTATAAATTGTAATCTGACTCCATGTGCCAGACTTTGCCCTAGGGAAGTGATTTAATATTAAGCAAAACTTGATTGTTGTTCTTCTTCAGCTCAGTGTAATGCTTCTACTAATCTTGAGAACAAAAGAATGGAGGGTGTGTGTAGGGTAAACACGAGGAAATCTGCAGATGCTGGAAATTCAAACAACACACCTGGTCTGCCAGAGAAAGCAGGATCTCCCAGTGGCGGTCCGCCAGAGAAACCCGGATCTCCCAGTGGCCACACATTTTAATTCTACGTCCCATTCTGATGTGTCTATCCATGGCCTCTTCTACTGTCAAAATGAATCCAAACTCAGGTTGGAGTAACAACACCTTATATACCGGCTGAGTAGCCTCCAACCTGATGGCATGAACATTGACTTCTCTAACTTCTGTTAATGCCCCTCCTCCCCTTCTTGCCCCATCCCTGACATTTTTAGTTGTTTGCCTGTTCTCCATCTCCCTCTGGTGCTCCCCCCCCTTCTTTCTTTCTCCCGAGGCCTGCTGTCCCATGATCCTTTCCTTTCTCCAGCTCGGTATCACTTTCGCCAATCACCTTTCCAGCTCTTAGCTTCATCCCACCCCCTCCGGTCTTCTCCTATCATTTTGCATTCTTCCTCCCCCCCCCCCCCCCCCGCACTACTTCCCCCTCCCCCCCACTACTTTCCCCCCCCCCCCCCCCTTACTATCTTTCCTTTCGGTTAGTCCTGACAAAGGGTCTCGGCCTGAAACGTTGACAGTACTTCTCCTTATAGATGCTGTCTGGCCCGCTGTGTTCCACCAGCATTTTGTGTGTGTTGCGTGGGTAGGGTGATGGGGCGGTGAATGGGGGTGACAATGCTTTATAGCACCAGTGATCACCAATTCCCATCACTATCTTTAAAGGGTTTTATTCACTCTCTCTGTAACCGCATGGGTTTCCTCTTGAGTGCTCCAGAAATGTGGTTATGGTTAGTTGTGGGCACGCTATATTGGCACAGGAGGCATGGTAATGCAGGCTGCCGCAAGCACAATCCTTGGATTGTGTTGATTGTTAATGCAAACATTGCATTTCACTGTATGTTTTGATGTATAGGTGACAAATAATCTTTGAAATAAATTGAGGTTTCTGATTCATTATTTAGTGATCCTTGCCATATATGTACTGGGGTTGGCTAAAAGGTGATAAGTACTGCTATTTTTAATAAGATAGGAGGACTTATGGTTTAAAAAAAGTGCAAAAATGCCAAGTAGTGAGATTTTTTTAAGACATAATGTTAATTTTATTTAACAGGGATGTAAAGTTCTGGTGGTGAAGAAGCTGCAAGAAATCATGATGTATGTTATTACAGCTGCTCTAGGATTTGCAGCGATTCAGGTAAGGTTGAGCTGAGTTCCTATAGAACCTAGTATCACTGAAGGGAACCACGTGCTCCATCATCCTTGACCTTATTCTGCTAAAGAACTACCAAGCACTCTTGTTCGCAATTTATTGTATTGATTTTGATAAACTACTGTGGAAATAAGATTGTTACACCAGATTAAAAGCAGCAGCTGGTAAATGATGCTTTTCTTTCACTCAAATGAGAATTGAAGCTTCAAAGGTATTGTGTAAGCTTGTTTTGAACTAACATCCTAATTTTAATTTGCAAGCTGTAAATAATTTGCAAGTTAATTGATCTGTAGTTTGTAGTTTGCAAGCCTATTTTACATGTTAACCTGAACTGGTGATACCATTAATGAAACTTGTAAATTCTGTTTTCTCTGGTGCTTCTCGTAGCTGCAAGTTGATTTGTTCATATATCACGACAACATGATATTTGAGGTTCCTGTTACAGGAAATTTGGGTTCTTGTTTGGTGGCATATATGTTTTTGTTTAAATCTGTTGTGGGAAGTTGTATTCCTTTATACATAATAAACAGATTTATTAATTAATACACACACATGCATGCACGCAAATGTTTGGGCACCCCTGATCAAAATTTCTGTTACTGTGAATAGTTAAACGAGTAGAAGATGAACTGATTTCCAAAAGTCTTAAAGATAAAGATGAAACATTCTTTTCAACATTTTAAGCAAGATTAGTATTTTATTTTTGTTTTGTACAATTTTAGAGTGGGAACAAAAGGAAAGGAGCACCATGCAAAAGTTTGGGCACCCAAAATATTTGAGCTCTCAGATAACTTTTACCAAGGCCTCAGACCTTAATTAGCTTGTTAGGGCTATGGCTTGTTCACAGTCATCGTTAGGAAAGGCCAGGTGATGCAAATATCAAAGCTTTATAAATACCCTGACTCCTCAAACCTTGCCCCAATAATCAGCAGCCGTGGGTTCCTCTAAGCAGCTGCCTCGGACTCTGAAAATTAAAATAAATGATGCCCACAAAGCAGGAGAAGGCTATAAGAAGACAGCAAAGCGTTTTCAGGTAGCCATTTCCTCAGTTCGTAATGTAATTAAGAAATGGCATTTAACAGGAACAGTTGAGGTCTGGAAGACCAAGAAAACTTTCCGAGAGAACTGCTCGTGGGATTGCTAGAAAGGTAAATCAAAACCCCCGTTTGACTGCAAAAGACCTTCAGGAAGATATAGCAGACTCTGGAGTGGTGGTGCATTGTTCTACTGCGCAGCGACACCTGCACAAATATGACCTTCATTGAAGAGTCATCAAAAGAAACCTTTCCTGAGTCCTCACCACAAAATTCCTGTGGACTGATGAAGTTAAAATAGAACTTTTTGGACACAGTGAGCTAAGGTACGTTTGGAGAAAAAGGGTGCAGAATTTCATGAAAAGAGCACCTCTCCAACTGTAAAGCACGGGGGTGGATTGATCATGCTTTGGGCTTGTGTTGCAGCCAGGGTCATTTCACTGATAGAGGGAAGAATGAATTCAATTAAATATCAGCAAATTCTGGAAGCAAACCTCACACCGTCTGTAAAAATAAAAAAGCTGAAGGTGAAAAGAGAATGGCTTCTACAACAGGATCCTAAACACACCTCAAAATCCACAATGGACTACCTCAAGAGGCGCAAGCTGAAGGTTTTGCCATGGCCCTCACAGCCCCCGGACCTAAGCATCATCTAAAGTCTGTGGATCAACCTCAAAAGAGCAGTGCATGCAAGACAGCCCAAGAATCTCACAGAACTAGAAGTCCTTTGCAAGGAAGAATGGGTGAAAATCCCCCAAGCAAGAATTGAAAGACTCTTAGCTGGTTACAGAAAGTGTTTACAAGCTGTGATCACAAAGTACACTGCAGATGCTGTGGTCAAAGCAACACGTACAACATGCTGGAGGAACTCAGCAGGTTGGGCAGCATCCGTAGAAATGAGCAGTCAACTTTTCAGGCCGAGACCCTTCGTCAGGACTGACAAAGGGTCTCGGCCTGAAACGTTGACTGCTCGTTTCCACGAATGCTGGCTGACCTGCTGAGTTCCTCCAGCGTGTTGTACGTACAAGCTGTGATACTTGCCAAAGGGGGTTTTTACTAAGTACTGACCATGCAGGGCGCCCAAACTTTTGCTTTGGGCCCTTTTACTTTTTTGTTATTTTGAAACTGTGAAAGATGGAAATTTAAAAAAAGTAATCTTGCTTAAAATATTCAAGAAATGTGTTATCTTTAACTTTATGCCTTTTGTAAATCAGATGATCTTTTACTCGCTTAGCTATTCACAGTAACAGAAATTTTGACCAGGGTGCCCAAGTTTTTGCATGGCACTGTACATGCACGCATGCGCACAAGTTACACAGACGCAGAAGAATTTTGGCTTTCCACACCTCAAATTGAACTTTTTTTTTACAGCCTGAATTGTGACAGGTTCTAGATTTTATTCTATCAGATACTTGTGTACAATTTCAATCCAGTAGGCCAAAACTTTCCCTATCATGGCTCGCCATGTCATTGTGTTTAAGGCTCAACATGTTTCTACTGTTCTTGGATGTTCTATGTGTACAAGATTCTCCCAAGATTACCATCCACTCTTTTGTTCATTCCTCTGTAGTTACGGACGTGCTTTATTTTTTAAATTGTTTCCAGGGTGCGAATATTTTACATATATTAAGATTACATAGAGATTTTATTTGTAACTGCCTTTCCATTCCCTCTGTCAAGGGAAGTTAACAAGGGAGATGGAGCACTGCACAAAGCAGCAGGTTTTAGTGGAGCCACAATTAATAAGAGTGAACATTTGACAGATATTTCAAGCCATAAATATTAAATATGCATTGACATGTCACACACCATTTGGCTACTGTTACATTATGTTATTGAGTTCCATTTAAAAGACTGGGATCTCATCATTGTACTCTTGTATGATAGATATTATTAGGAAATATAATAATCAAGCCTACATAGTATGGCTTTTGTGACATGGGAAACAATGATGTTGAATATTATTGGTAATTTTTGCACCAGTGGCTCAGTGGATATACACAGGTTGACACAGGCAACCTACCTATGGTAACATTTCATGGAGTTATATTACCTAAGTGAGGTAGGGCTGAGTCAACACGAATTCTGATCTTGCCATTAACCTCAGTTGAAAAATCGAGGAACACCAGGCATGTTGGGAGGCCCAGGCTGTTTTTGTAATGCAGCATCGTGGATCTATCGTATAATAGAAAGTTTCATTCACTTTTTTTTAACATGGTCAGCAAGAGTGGTGTTGTAATATTAATCAAAGTGGATGCAGGAGAGGGGAAAGAAAATGAACTCCCTTGATTGCTATCCAGCAATTCCTGTTTTAAGTGTGCCAATGTATAGAAATTCCATAAGGGCTACAGAGTATGGTTTCCTCCAGGTGCTCCAGTTACCTGCCACAACCCAAAGATGTTTGTAAAATGGTTGTTGTCACAAAGGTTTAAAGATTAGCTCTATTTGATACATGCATATTGAAATATATAGTGAAATGCATCGTTCTGCATCAGCGATCAACACAGTCCCAGGATTACAGCCAGCAAGTATCGCCATGCTTCTAGCGTCAATGTAGCATGCCCACAACTCTCAAATCCTAACCTATACATCTTTGGAATGTGGGAAAAAGCCAGAGCTCCCAGAAGAAACCCACAGGGTCTTGGGGGAGAACATGCAACTTTTTACAATCAGGGATGGAAATTAAACCCTGATCGGTGATCACTAGCACTGTAAAGCAATTGTGCTAATAACTACTGTGCCACGGTGTACTACATAGTTGGGTATGGTGAAAAAATTGTTTTTGCATGCCATCCAGATAATTTCATCATATCCGTAAGTTAATTGGTCATTGTCAATTGCTTCCAGAGTATAGGTGACTCGTAGAAATTGAAGAGAATGTGGGGAGAATTTTTTAAAAAAGTGGGATTAACCTGAGGATTATTGTAAGTGGGTTCCTGATGATTGGTGCAGATTCAGTGGGCCAAAAGGCCCATGTCCATGCTGTATCTCTCTATGAATGTAAAGAAAACAGTGCCCTTTGATGTTGCCCAATGGTACTTAATATCCAAGTTCACTTAGAATGGCAGGCTGCTCACACTGTTAGGGACGAGGGAGGGTGACCTTTTGGTTGTAATTGGTTAAGTATATTGGACAGAAGAGTGTTTGTTGACTTGTACATATTACAGCATTATATTATGGGCATAGAGTTTTAAAATCAATAAGAAGCCACCTGCTAACGTGTCACCTTCCCACTGAACTTCATGTCATATTCACTTGGCATTAAAACATTGTGATTATCTCACAGCAGTGCCACATTCAGTTGTCAATAGTGGTTATGTTGCCTGTGACTCTTTACAGTTGCTTTCGTACTCAAATTATTGATGTAATCATTGAATTGCTGTGAAATGAAAGTCTGCGTTTCCATTTATTAGTTCCAAGCAGTCTTTTTCCCCAATGTGGTGCTAGAATTGCCAACAACACTCCTAGATGTAACACAATTTGCAATGCTCCCAGAGAAAACTTGCTATTAAGCTACTGGTGGGAGTTGCAATTTTATGGCTGAGCAAATGTGATTCTTCAGCTTAATGTTTTCTATTATTGTGTATATACACCTATTCAAGTAATGAAGTCTTTCTTTAACATTTGGCTTTATCATTAGATAAGCTATTGGTTGCTGCAAATTTACTTAAGATTACATCATGCAAGAAACTGCCTTTATTTGTATTGGCACGTGGACATAGGGAGGTGTTAGTTGTCACCGTAGACCTATTGCGGACTTTGTCATATTACAACATTCTGCAAATAGACTTATGGATAAGCAGGTTTTATTCTATAACAGCAACACAATATTGATATGTTTTTGAGTTCAGTAATGCTAAAAATGAACACTTTAAATGTAGGTTAAGCAGCTTTCAATTAGTTGCATGCAAATTGGGAGCAGGAATAGTCCACTTTGTCTCTTGAATCTGTGTGATTGCTTCAATTGGATCTTGGCTGATCTGATGGTAACCATAACTCATAGAGAAACAGAAACAGAAAACCTACAGCACAATATGGCCCTTCGGCCCATGATGCCATGCCGAACATGTACTTATTTTAGAAATTACCTAGGGTTACCCAGAGCCCTCTATTTTTCTAAGCTCCATGTACCCATCCAGGAGTCTCTTAAAAGACCCTATCATATCCGCCTCCACCACTACCACCAGCAGGCCATTCCACGCACTCATCACTTTCTGCGTTTTTAAAAAAAACACAACTTACCCCTGACATCTCCTCTGTACCTACTTCCAAGCACCTTAAAACTGTGCCTTCTCATGTTTGCCATTTCAGCCCTGGGAAATAGCCTCTGACTATCCACATGATCAATGCCTCTCATCATCTTACACACCTCAATCAGGTCACTTCCATCGCTCCGAGGAGAAGAGGCCAAGTTCACTCAACCTATTCTTGTAAGGCATGCTCCCCAAACCAGGCACCATCCTTGTAAATCTCTTCTGCACCCTTTCTATAGTTTCCACATCCTTCCTGTAGTACTTGGAGTACTGAGCACAGTATCCTCTCTACAGTCAGTTTCTGGAATCCTTAGGGTCTTGTATATTTCAGTTTAAGCCCCCTCTCACTCTAAGTAGATATATGTAAAGCAAGCTGCCCCATCAATGGTGGAACTCAATAATTTTGGTGTTCCTATTTTAATTTATGATTTTTAAACTAGCCAAGCATCCACTGTATGAAGTTATTTTATTGCATTTAGATTAATTAAATGTTTTTTAGATTTTCAGAAGGTATTTGGTAATGTATTGTACAGAAGGTCAGTTAACAAGGTTCAGTCACATGGAATTGGACTTGTATGTCAGTGAGGATTGAGCATAGAGCTCAGTGTGTCCTTCTCAGGTTAGAAGGGCCCTGATCATTGAGGTACCACAGGGATGTGTGTTTGGCCCCTGTCTGGTCACTGTGCATAATCATTCATTTGGCTCTGAAGACTAAATAGGATATATCCAAGTTTCCTGATTGTACTTACTTAAAATGAGTATGCAAAGAAACTTCAAGGGATGTAGAAAAGCTAATTTAGTCTGCAACAGTGGGACGAATGGTGTGTAAATGTGGCAAAATGGGGGTGAAATGGTGAGATATTTGGGAATCGTAGTCAAAAAGACCTTGCTGATTAGTCCATGTCACTGAAATCTACATGTGCAAAAAGGAGAGCATATTGCATTTGTATAGGGCCTAGAAATATTGTGGACAATTTAGATGATCTCACCTATGCTTTGTTTTGAAGACAATTACCCTGGAATAAAAGGACTATGAAGTTAAACCAGTCTTGTTTCTGGGATCATAGGTCTGCTATATTAGTTTGTGAGTCAGGACCCCAAATTTGGGGCACTGGTACCATCTGGGGGGAATAATACTTAGTGATTTTTGACAGGGTATACACCCCCAGTGCTAGAAAATATGTGATGGCATTGCAGCGGT
Organism: Hemitrygon akajei; assembly: GCF_048418815.1. Lineage (NCBI taxonomy): Eukaryota > Metazoa > Chordata > Chondrichthyes > Myliobatiformes > Dasyatidae > Hemitrygon > Hemitrygon akajei. The sequence continues at coordinate 59,703,089 of NC_133144.1, read as the reverse complement.
GGTAACTTTGTATGTTACCTTCATAGTCCATGAATGGAGGAAGGCGGAGTATAGAGCAAAGCTACAGGAGAAGATTCTGTATGCAACAGTGAATGGCAAATGTTACAGAATCACAGCTCAAGACAGTGAGGTGTCAGCTGTTCATTGTCAACAAGAAGAAGCAGATGGCCGCCTACTTCTCCCTGCTACCCATGCCACAAGAGAGGGATACCAATCTGTAGTGATCTGCTCAGAAGACACAGATGTCTTTATCATGTCTTTAGCATTTTGTGACAAGATTGAGACCCCATTGTTCCAGAAGTGTGGCACTAGAACCCATACAAGGCTTGTAGACATCAGGAAGGTTGCTGCCACTGTTGGCATCGAGGTTTGTAGGGCTCTCATCGGGTTGCATACATATACAGGATGTGACACTGTAAGCGCTTTTGCAGGCAAAGGGAAGACAAGTGCCCTAAAACTTCTGACCAGCAACAGGGTAACAGGACATGTTCTTAAAGTTGTGTCAGGAATGAGACCTCTTCCCAGAAATGGACAAACTGGAGGCATTTACATGTCTCCTGTATGCCCGAAAAGCATCGACCACCAAAGTCAATGAGTTCAGTTACACCTTTTCTATGCCAAAAAAGGTGACATCGAAAATCAGCTCCCAACATGCAAGGACTGCTTAACAAAACATGCACAGTGACCCAACTACCAGGCTGGTGTTTGGAGAAGAACCCACAAGTGCCAAGCCTTGTTGGCAGGGAATGGAAGATGGAGAGAGAAGAGAAAGCTGAACAGTTGATGGTGCACTGGATGGAAAGCCAGCCAATACCCGATGCTGTCCTAGATCTACTGGTCTTTAACTATCCAAAAATGTTCACTCCCAAGATGTATGTGTGTTGCAAATGGCCTCAGGTGTACTGACATGTAGACTGGCAGACTGTGAGAACCATACATCCACCATTTGAATTATTGTACTGTAATTCTATATGCTATGACAAAAGCTTAAGGTTGTTTTTTATTTGGTACAACAATATGGAAAATATCATGACATTGATAAAACTCCAGAAATCTCTCCGAATGAGGTTTTTTACCTTTCTTTGGGGTGGGGGTAACATTTTCTGCTGTACTGATGTTAATATGGAATATATACAAAAAGTCATTACTTGAAGTAATAAAGCTACCACTGGTGCAATGCTATCACATATTTTCTAACTCTAGAGATGTATACCTTGCCAAAAATCGCTATGAGCATAATTCCCCTCATATGGTACCGACCAACCCTACTGGCTCACGGACTATATAAAGAAATATTAAGGAGAACTGAGCTGTATTTTCTTAAAATGAGAATGAGAGCTGATCGCTTTAAAGGGTACAAAATTCTTAAAGGGCTCAACAAGGATGATAAGGCAGGGATACCTTCAACCTTGGTTGAGGGTAGGCCACTGAAACGCTTGGTATTCCCTACCCCATGGAGACTCATGTTGATTGCAATCAGAGAGCATTTTTAAAGAGTTAAGTGATATGGGGATAAGGCCATGAAATGTTTGAGATAGAAAAACACTGGTGGACCTATTGAATCCCAGAACAGGCTCAACAGGCTGAATGGTCTATTCCTGCTCCTACTACTTGTAGATGGCATTGCCAATTAATGATTCATTATGGGTATTTTTATCCTTTCGACACAGTTCCATTTGGGATAGGTTTGCAAGACCTAGTATTAAGTTTCTCATTGGGTTTTATACAGCCTACAGGCTCCCATCCCATCAGTGCCTGTGCTTAATATTCTATTAAATGTACTAAACATTTGGCATGCAAGTTCTCAGTTAATTTCTTCTTTAAGGAGGAACTGCCTCTTACGTTGGAAATAAATACTACCTCCATTACACAGCAAAAATATTGATATTAGACATTGCATCACAGATGTGCCAGCTTCCAAAAGAGAAAATACAGAGGACTGTTTATCAACTCCACCCAGAAATTTCTTGCAAAGTAACTGGAAGTCCTCAGCAATCTGCACTTTTCACAGTAAAAAGCAGCTTTATTGTGATGGTCTTGGCTCTGCCAATTTGCATGTTCCTGGCTGCTTCTATATACCATTTGTTAAAACACTAATCCTTATGCAAAATCTTAGGAGACAATAGCAGTTAATTCAGGTTTATCAATTGAAATACATTTACCCTTTTTAAGGAAAATTGTTTCTTGCAAGGTTTTATTGATCACTTTATTCTTTTGTGATAAATTTGGCTTGAAAGAATATTTTCTTTACAAAAAAACATTGTGCTAATTTCCAATCCTTTCCATATTTGCAGGCCAAAATTTTAGTGCATTTTCAAAACATCAGCTTTGAGTACAGTTCAAAGTACATACAGTGCTATGCAGAAGTCTTGGGCACATACTGTACATAGACTTTTGCACAGTACTGTATTTGTCATCGTAGAGCAGAGAGCGAGTTTGTAAATCAGGTGGGAGCAAAGGATGTTCAGAATGGCAAGGGTGGGGTGCCACAGGAATGGTGTAGGATATGTGGCAGAGAAGGAGTGCCAGGGGTGGGAGAAGGGTGGTGTGGTTGCAGAGACTTCCAGCCCTGAGACAACAGGCAAGGTTATTTGATTCTAAACAGTTGGTTAATTGGTCATTACAGAATGGCTCTCTGATGCTTCTCGTGCACTCCCTTCCCTTTCCCTTTTCCCAACCATGATTCCCCTCTCCCTGCCTGCTTCCCATTCTCAGTCCACAATAGATACCCATATCAGAATCAAGTTTAGCATCACTCACATATGTAATGAAATTTGTTCTTGTGGTAGCAGGACAGTGCAATACATAAATTTACGACAGTACTGTGTAGGTTGTAAGCACCCTAGCTAGATGTATGTGCCTAAGACTTTGGCCCAGTATTGTATACATCACCATAAACCACCCTAAGATTCATTTTTTGCGGGCATTCACAGTAAATACAAAGAAATACAATCGAATCAATGAAATACAGGCAAACAATCAAAGTACAAAAGACAACAAACTGCAAATACAAAGAACGGGGGAAGGATGTAGTAGTAATAATAATAAATATTGGGAACATGAATCCAAAAAGTGAGTTCATTGTAAGTGTAGTTATCCTCTCTGGTTCAAGAGCCTGATGGTTGAGGGTTAATAACTATTCTTGAACCTAATGGTGTGGGACTTGAGAATCCTGTACCACCTCCCTGATGTTAGCAGTGAGAAGTGCGCATGGTCAGGTTGGTGGGGGCCCTGAATGGATGTTGCTTTCCTGCAACAGAGCTTCTTGTAAATGTGCTCAATGCTGGGAAGGGCTTTACCTGTGATGGACTGGGTTGTATCTACTACTTTTTAGTAGGCTTTTCCATTCAAGGACATTGGTGTTCCCAGACCAAGCTGTGATGTAACCAGTCATTATACTCTCCCGTGCATATCTGTAGAAGTTTGTCAAAGTTTTAGATGACATGATGAATCTGCACAAACTTCTAGAAAGTAGAGGCACTGCCATGCCTTTACTGTAATAGCTCTTGCGTGCTGGACCCAGGAAACATCCTCTGAAATTATAACACTGAGGAATTTAAAGTTGCTGACCCTGTCTGCCTCTGATCCCCTGATGAGGACTGGCTCATGGACTTCTAGTTTCCTCTTCCTGTAGTCAATAATTAGCTCTTTGGTTTTGCTGACATTGAATGAGAGGTTGTTGTTGTTGTAGGAACGTTCAGCCAGATTTTCAGTCTCCATCTTACAGTATATGCTGATTGTCACTACCTTTGATTTGGCCAACTACAGTGGTATCATCAGCAAACTTAAATATGGCATTAGAGCTGTATTTAGTCTTGCACTCATAAGTACAAAGTGAGTTTTACAGGGAACTAAACACATAGCCTGTAGTGCACCTATGCTGATGGTGATTGTGGCAATGTTGCCAATCCGAACTGACAACAGTCTGCAAGTGAGGAAATACATGATTCATTTGCACAAGGCATTGAGGCCTGGGTTGTAGAATTTGTTGATTAGTTTTGAGAGGATGATAGTATCGAATGCAGAGCTGCAGTCAATGCAGTGCATCCTGATGTATGCTGCTTCACTGTCCAGATGTTCCAGGATTGAGTGAAAAGCCAATGAATGGGCATTTGCTGTAGACCTGTTGTGACGATGGGCAAATTGGAGCAGATCTAAGTCACTACTCAGACAAAAGTTGATGTGTTTCATGACCAGACTCTCAAAGTACTTCACAGTGAATTTAAGTGCTAAGATCCAAGATCCAAGATGGTGGTGCGACGCAGCTTACAGCGGCCACTCCGGAACTGATTATCTGTTATTTGTGAAGTGGGGTGCGGTGCGCAATCATAATCGATTGAAAACAGACATGGAAGCACGGAGAAACATCGGAAAATTCCAGGAATACCTCCTTCGTTGCTGCTGCTGTGAGGTCTGGGACTCTGCTGGGAAGAACAGGCCCCCAGTCCTCGGGGTCGCGTTGGCGGGGCTGTCTTAATACGCTGGGCAGAGGATGGTGCTTGGAGAAGCTGTGCCGGAGGGGATAGTCGTCGGCTCAGAGGTTCGACGGACTCAGGTCACTTTCGGTGTGTGCAGCGTCTGCGAGGCTGAGTTGGGCGGCGCCTTGGAAGTCCATAGCGGGGATATTCCCTTCTGCTGCCAGCGTGGGATGGCGAGTCTGTCGGGACCCTGGGGACTTGTGGAAACTGTGGTGATTTCTTTTGAACTTACAGTCCTTTAACATCTTTGGACAATTTTTACTCTGCCCATAGTCTTTTTTTTATCAATTATGCTATTGTTTGCACTGTTGGAACTGTAAGTTGTAATTATGTGGTTTTGTGCAGGTCTTGTAGCTTTAGTTTTTGGTCTTGTTTTTGTCTGGTGGATTTGGAGCTCCTTTCCGGGGAACGCGCTAGACGGTAGCGCGATATTAGTATGCAGCAGCCTCTCCGGACTCTGGATTGTGGATTGCCAAACATTACATGGATTTTCTGGTGTAGTCTGTTTTGTCATATGCTTTTGTGATATCATTCTGGGGGAACGTTGTCTCATTTTTTAACTGCAGTGCATTTGTGGTTTCTAAATGACAATAAACTGAATCTGAATCTGAATCTAATGGATGATATTCAGGCAGATTCGCACATTCTTCTTTGGCACCTGTACAACTGAAGCCTGCTTGAAACAGGTGGGTACCTCAGTCAGCCGAAGTGAGAGAGTAAAGACACAAGTGAATACTCCAGCCAGCTGAATAGCATACATATTCAATATCTAGCCAGGTACCCCATCTGGGTCAGATGCTTTCCTTTGGTTCACCTTTCTGAAGAATTCTCTCACGTTGGCCTCAGAGGCTGAAATCTCAGGGTCATCGGAGGCTGTGGGAGTTCATGAAGTTGCCTCCATATTTTGTTGGTCAAAGCAAGAATAAAAAGCATTGAACTCATCTGGGAGTGAAACCTTTCAGATGTGTTGAATGTGTGTGATTACAAACTGGGTGAACAACCTTTCACTTCCTTTTGGGAAACCTGGTAACCCCTTTGCCTTGGTGAAAGTTAACAGTTTTGTATGTTTTAAGGCATCTGACTGCTGGATGCTAAACTGTTCTTCGAGATGTACTTTATTTTCCCAACTTATAAAATATCAATTGTTGAGGTTCTCAAGTAGAACATATAACATAGAAAACCTAAAGTACAATACAGGCCCTTTGGACCACAAAGCTGCGCTGAACATGTCCTTACCTTAGAACTACCTAGGCTTATCCATAGCCCTCTATTTTCCTAAACTCCATGTATCTATCCAAGAGTCTCTTAAAAGACCCTATGGTTTCCACCGCCGCCGGCAGCCCATTCCACGCACTCACCATTCTCTGTGTGGGGGGAGAAACATATCCTCTGAACCTACTTCCAAGCACCTTAAAACTGTGCCTTCTTGTGCTAGCCATTTTACCCCTGGGGGAAAAACCTCTGAATATCCACACAATCAATGCCTCTCATTATCTTGTACACATAAGTAAATCATATAAAATCCTGAATTTTTCTAATTTAAGTGATTTCACCTTTAAGAACAAATTCCATTAAACATTGAATGTTCTATTTGATCTTTGTGCACCAGTGGAATGTACTATAACCAACCTGGACAGCTTTTTCTTGGTGTCTTCAACAATGTGGTCAGTGTTCTCTGTCTAATGTTTTCACAGTACTATCCTGTAGCGTTACAAACAGCTAAAATTGTATTGCTTGGAATGATTTTCTTTTAACCTGGAGAAATGCAGGATTTGGATCTAATAAAGAAGTCATTCTCAATGAAAGCAATTCACAGAAATTCAGTCCTATTGGGACAATTTGTGGAATGAGCAATATTAGCTATAGAATTAAATTGGAGAAGCTGGTTTGGCTTTCGGACCAAAGAAGATTGAGAGAAGTTTTAATAGGTGTACAAAATTATAATCATTTTAGAAGAAGGAAATGGAGATGCTCTTTCCTTTAGGAAATGTTCAGGGACTGGGAGTGGTGATTCAAATTGACATGTAGATGATGTAGGGAGGAAGTGAAAGAACTTTATGCAAAGAGTTGATGATCTGGAACTGTTCATTTGTAAGAGAGTCCAAAAGAGGTTCATGACAATGATCCTGGGAATGAAAAGGTTAATGCATGTGGAGCATTTGATGGCTCTGGAATCTTAGAGGAATGAGGGAGGATCACATTGAAACTGATCAGATGTTGAAAGGCCTAGATAGAGTGGATGTAGAGAGGATGTTTCCACTAGTGGGGGTGTCTAAGAGCATAAGGCACAGCCTCTGAGTAGAAGGATGTCCCTTTAGAACAGATGAGGAGTAATCTCTTTACCCAGAGGGCAGTGAATCTGTGGAATTAATTGCCAGAGATGTCTGTAGAGGCAGCGTTGTTGTGTATATTTAAAGAGGAGGTTGATAGGTTCTTGATTAGTAAGGGTGTCAGAAACTACAAGGAGAAGGGACGGTAATGGGGTTAAGAGGGATAATAAATCAGCCATGATGGAATGGTGGAGAAGATTCAGTGGACTAAATGGCCTAATTCTGCTCCTATGTCTTGTGATCTTATGGTTAGTAGATGGGCTCTTGGAAGAAAACTGAAGCTAATCCAACATATCTCGTCTATGTATTTAGCTGGACGCAGCCTGGTCTTGGATAATCAACTGGAAAGGGAGTGTAAATATTTCTTGTTCCTCCTCCTAAAAATCTAAAAACTGAAACTGACAAATCCTTAAGGCAATGTTGGACATAGTGTACAAAGGGGTAGAATTTTAAACCACATTGATAAACCACCTGCGTTCATTTCTCAGTGGAGATCACCTTCACAAAGGCTGTTCTATTTATCAATGAGCCCCCTTGAATATTTTGTGTTTTTTGGGCTGCCAAATGTGCACCTGTTCACTTTGAATTAGATGCAAATGTGATGTATGATGGTGTGGATGTTTGGAGATGATAGATGATTAATGATTAATGATGACTGGTGTGGTGCCACTGAACTGTACTTCAGAAAAGTGGGATTGCCAAGAGGGAAAATTATTTTCTTTAGTTATGAAAGTGCATTAGGGCTTTAGATTTGTTGCAGTTGTCTTGGATAGGCATACATTTATATGCATGTTTCCAAATAGTGCTGGTAAAAATATTCTGTATCAACCAAGTACCCCAGATTGGGTCTGTTATAAATTTGAGTTTAAAAGCAAAATCTTGTTCATAATCTTGTTATCAATTCCTGACATTTAGATGAAATTAATTTTGTCACATTATTGAAACATACAATGAAATACGTAATTTCTGTCAAATTATCGAGGATTGTGCTGGGGAGCCCGCAAGTGTCACCAACATACTGTGGCCACATCCCACTAACCTTCACCATATGTCTTTAGGACAAGGGAGGAAACTGGAGCACCCAGAGGAAACCCACACAGTCACAGGGAAAATGTACAATCATTATAGGCTGCAGCACAAATTGAACCCCTATCGGTGATTGATGGCATTGTAAAACAATGCACTAATTGCTACCGTGCCACCCATAATGTAGCATGTAGTGGATTGCCTTATTCCACTATATGCTGCATTTCCCGTTTTCTGAAATACTTAAAAACCTTACTGGCTGAAAATCACTTTGTATTCTTTGTGGTTTCTCTTATGGAGCTGTAAAAACTGATCTGTGGAGGTATGTAGCAAACCTACTGCTGAACACTTAGGTGCTGCTGGGTCAACATCAAAAGGCTGCTGTGGTAATCTTGTCTGCTTTCTATTAAGCTTCAAAGAGTAGATTTTTTTTGTTCCAGTGACTGCTTTGCTAATGGACAAGCTGGCCTCTAGTGGTTTTTGCTTTGGAATTGGTTTCATGGTGTGGGAAAGGATTGCAAGAAGATTGTAGAGGGTATCCCTTTACCTATTGTAATCTACTCCACATTGTTTACTGACTTGATTTGTGTGGTGCCATTAGCTACATGGCTAGTGAATTACTCTGCACAATAGTCAAGCATTCTGTTGGGCAGTTCTGTAGCTTTACTCTGTCCTTCCCCCACCAGTATCTAAACTTTATTTACCTCACTTGTTGAACATTCTTTTATGCCTTAGTGCACCAATTTAAGGCAAAAAAAATGCAGTTAACAATATTTTGTCCTTGGAACATTTTTTATTAAAAAGGTATATTTACATTTTGTATCCTCTTTATTAATTACAATATTGTTTAATGCCATTTCCAGTACACAAGTGTACAGGAGAATGAAATAATTACTACTCCGGATCTAATGCAGCACAAAAACATACAACAAAACCTGCATTGTTCTAGAACATAGAACATAAAAATCTACAGCGCATTACAGGCCCTTCTGCCCACAATGTTGTGCTGACCATGTAACCTACTCTAGAAACTGCCTAGAGCTACCCTACTACATAGCCCTCTAATTTTTCTAAGCTCCATGTACCTATCTAAGAGTCTCTTAAAATACCCTATTGTATCTACCTCCAATTCAGTATTAATTTTTAATTCTATTGTACTTAATTTAGTATTTATAAATGTACATTAAATTAAAACATCGACAACCATGTTCATGATGTACTCCAGCCATGTGGCATTTACTGACCCCAGAGAGGCAGTGGCCTCTGCTTGTTCTTCAAGGGCACCTGGACATGGAAGAGAGGAGTAGTCAGTTGGCTGAAGTGGAACCCACAACAGCCCACCGACTGGACATGTGAATTGGAGCAGAATAATGAAGAAGTCTTCCAACTGACTTGTGCCCTATCCTACCCTCTGCTCAGGGTGCCCAAGGATCAGGAGAACGGGAGGGGGGCTTATTAGTACTTGTGCAGTCCCTTCAAATACTCAAAACAGGGTTGCAGCTGTCCCACTACACTTTGGAAGCAAATTCAAAGTTCGAAGTAAATTTAATATCAAAGTATGTGTATGTCACCATATACAACCCTGAGATTCATTTTCCTGCAAGCATTCATAGTAGAACAAAAAAATTACAGTATCAGTGAAAAGCTAAACACAAACACTGACAAACAATCAATGTGTAAAATATACATATTCATATGTTTACAGGTTCTTCTAAGGAAATCAGGTTCATAAAACATCAGTTCTGGCCCGGTGTTGCATTTTGATGCTGTTTTGACCATGCAGGGTGGGGAGAAGTGGGGGTCAGTTGTTAGGAAGCAAGGGACAGCTTATTGTGCATTTATGGTTTGTGTTTTTGTATATACACACACAATTAGTTGCTGCACTGATTTGCAGGTTCAGTCTATGGCAATTATAACCATGAATTGAAACACTTGATAAAATCTTTCCAGTTAATGTTGACCTCCATTGACCCAGACCTGCATTGAAAAGTGCTCCTACACAAAAGGGAGTCTGCTTCATGCGGTCATTAGTGTGATGCAGAATGCAGGCAAAATCAATTTTAATTTAAAGTGAATAAAGGTTCAGTTCCACTAATTTGTACATGTCTGTTTTCTAGATTGTTTTGTTACTGCTTTATGAATAAACATCTCAATTGATTCTAGCTTAAGAAATAAAAAGCAGCAGTAAATCATTTAAACCTTCCCCTGCTATGCTATTCTATAAGGTCACTATTATACAGGGGTGTCAAACTCATTTTAGGTCACGGGCCGGATTGAGCAAAATGCAGCTTCATGCGGGCCGGATCAGTCGGACGCATGCAAATGCAGCTTTCGTTGCCTCCGTTTTTTCAGCCTGCTCTCATGTGTCTCAGTCTCTGCTATAACTACAAAGTGTGTCACTTTACAAATTCCGTTTCTTATGAAGAAGACTGCCGAATAAACACTAAAAACCCTGAAAACCTGGTACCAGAATAAACTCAGCATTAGCCTTATCATACGCCATAGGCGCTTCGATTACTGGGGCCAGCTTTAATAGTAATTAGATATTATCTCGCGGGCCAAAGATAATTCCACCGCGGGCCGGATTTGGCCCGTGAGCCTTGAGTTTGACATATATGCTATTATATAAAAGATCATCCACTTCAGTGAAACAACTTTCCAAATTACATTCAGTCTTCCACATCCTTGTCATTTCACTTAGCCTGTACATATCCACTCAGTCTTGTTGGATTCCTTTCAACCTCTCACTGCCGCCTAATTTAATATACGTACATTTATATAAACTTTGTAAGGCATTGTATAGACCACATTTGGAAAAGGGTGGTGGGGTGAAGGTGCATTCTATCAAAGGAATTGTAAGGTGCTCCTTCCCTCTGCTAGCCTGTAGGTCACCCTTGGGCAAGGTGTAGCATCTACTCAGCTTCCCACCCCCCCCCCCCCCCCCCCCGCCCTCCCAACTGATCAGGGTCACATGAAGCCATGGGAGCAGGTGGTGCATATCATATGTCCTGGTTACATGACTACTGACACCCTGAAGTGTATTGATAATGGTTGACGTCACTCATCTTGTAAAGACACTGCCCAGAAAAAAGCAATGGCAAACCACTTCTGTTGAAAAATTTGCCAAGAACAATCGTGGACCCAAGACTATGATCACCCATGTCATACGGCATGGCACATAATGATGATAATGATCTAAAGAAAGATGTGCTGCTCTGGAGTAGGTCCAGAGGAGATTCACAAGAATGATCCCAGGAATGAAAGGCTTTGGGTATTTATTTATTAAGGATGCAGTCCAGAATAGGCCCTTCTGGCCCTTCAAGGTATGCTGAGCAGCAATTAATGGGACATTTTACAATGACCTATTACACGTAACCAGGACTTTCAATGTGCACCAGCTACTCCCAGTCTTTGGTCTTCGAACTGTAGGAGGAAACCCTCACTGTCAGCAGGTACAAACTAATTATAGGCAGCAATAGGAATTGAACCCTTTTCACCTGAACTGTAAAACTTTGTGCTAAACATTATGCTACTGAGCCATTTAAGAACATTTGGTGCCTTTGGGCCTGAACTCATTGGAGTTCAGAAGGATGAGAGGAGGTAGGAGGGTTCTTGTTGAAACCAAATGTCTGGATGATCTGGATGTTTCCATTAACAGTAGAGTCCTGGATCTGAGAGCTGCCTCAGAATAAAGGGATGACCCTTCAGAACTGAGAAGAGGAATTCCTTCAGTGATAGGGTGGCAGATCTGTGGGATTCATTGCCATGGAGGGCTGGGAAGGCGGGTTGAAGAGAGTGGCCAAATGTGATTGAGGAAGAAAAATCTGCCATGATTGAATGGTGGGGCAGATTCAAAAGGCTGACTAACCTAATTTTGCTCCTATAATTTATGGTCTTGCATTACACTTTGGTCTACTCATCCAAATCATTGATGTAGTTTGTAAACTGCTGGGACGCCAGAATTTTCCCTGCAGTAACCTACTAGTCATAGCTTGCCAACATGAAAATGAACTGTTAATCCTATTTTCCATATATTAACTAATCTTCAGTCTCTGCCAAGATGTACCAAATATCATGTTTTAATTTTCTTTAACAATATTCTTTTGTAGTTCTTTTTTTATAAGAGGGCTTCTGAAATTCTAGCCACACCACATCTACTAATTTGCCTATTTTCATTCTGTTTATTACAACCTGAAAAAACTCTTTATAAGTGTTGTCAAGCATGATTTCCCACAACAAATTCACAGTCCCTCTTTGCGCATTCCTGTTGTTGCTTTTGTATGACCTGCTTTCAGCACAGAATTGTAAGGATCAATACTGAGACCTCTATTCTTTGTGATTGATATAATTGACCTGGACAAAAATGTAGATGGATTTGCAGATGGCACAAAAGTTGATAGAGTTGTGGGTAGTGAAGGTTATTAAAGGTACAGCAGGATATAAATTAGGTACAGTTATGGGCAGAGAAATGGTAGGTGAAGTTTAGGTGTGAGGTGCTCCACTTTAAGGGGTCAAATATAAACATTTGTCATTATTGGCTTTTGATCCCATTAATTTTTCCCTCATTAATGCTAAATTCATTCACTCTGGAACATTTATTCTCCATATCTTGATGGATTACTGTGAAGGCAAAACCCAATACATTTAATTTCTGTTATTTTCCTACTCCCCAATATAACTTTTACTGCCTCTTAATCCATGAGGGACTCACATTACTGTTACAGGGGACTTCAGGCAATTCCTGCAAATGTTGTCTGAACACTTGCTATTTCTTAACTCCGCCTAAATGGGCTCCACTTCTCATTTTATTTTTTTAGCTATGATCCTGTGTGTGTGCCTGTCCTCCTTCCTTATTATCAGGGATACCATTCCTTTTCCATTCAGCCTATTGCCTTTATATTCAATTCCCAACCAATTTGCAGCCATGTCTCTGCATTGTAGATACTTATTTCTATTCAATTCAGGTCATGAATCTTATTGTAAATCCTACCTGTATTTAGACATAAACTTCAGAATTTGTTTTATTGGCCTAACATGAATTCTAGCATCTCCTGACTCTTGGCTTAAGTGGTTTTTGTTTAGAAAGGAAGAGTTGCTTCTTATCTCTTAGTTCTTTCTTGAATTAACATCATTGAGCCAATCCTTTTAAACGTATTGCTATCCGTGTTTAATTCACATTTATTCAGTTTTTGTTTCTGAACTTTCACTGCAGCCAATATATCCTTCCTTTAAGGATTCAAAGTACATATGCAATATACAACTCTGAGATTCACCTTCTCCACACCATAATGATGTGATGGCCTTATGAAATTCATGTCTGAGTTATGTTTGTTTATTTTATGAATGCTGTTTATATAATGCTAGGTGCCTGTGATGCTTCTGCAATTAAGTTCTTCATTGCACCTGTGCATACATGTACTTGTGTGTATGATAATAAACTTGACTTGGCCCTCTGTGAACCTGCTCACTATTTGTTGCTGTCCTTTTGTTCTGGCAAATGGACTGCATGAAAATAAACTTGTACTGACACAGCCAGAATCACCATTAGAGTGGAAAGCATCTGCAAATATTTGATTTTTTTCACCCTTTAATTCCAGCCCTTGCTTCTCCTGCAAATAGTATAATGGGTCAGGGTTGCTAAAAGTAGTGACACATCTGTCAAGTAGACACCAGGATTGCTGTATTTTAAACTCAGTGATTTTTCATGCCCTATGGAGAATTGGATAGTGCATACAGCATAGGAATAGGTCAGTCAGCCCCTTCAGTGCATACTGTAGTCTGTGTTCTGCTAGAGCTTTCAACTGACTCTTCCATCTGGGTAACTATTCCTTTCCTTTGTGTTAGCTTCCACTCAAATGCATCTGTTGTTTGTATCAGCAGCTGCTTGTGCCAGTGAGCATTACATTCTTTCCCCTTTAGGAAAGAAGCTGCCTGTGAATTCTCTATTTAATTTCCAGTCTATTTTAGAGTCATAGAATCGTACCACAAAGAAAGCAAGTCCTTTGGACTGCCACTTCCACTCTTACTATCAAATACCCATCTGTACTAATCCCATTTAATCAGAACGCTTCCCCGCAACCCTTTCATCTATTACCCCTGTTACTGCACTATAAACACTTTAAACCTCTTTTCATAAAGTTGTTTGCATCGTACACAACAGCATAAATATATTCTGGTATTTGTGTATTTATGCATATTTTATTCCATATCTTTACTTTAACCTCAAACTTTATTTAATTCTTTATTCTTCATAATTGTTGATTTTTTTTGTTGACCAACACACTACAGCAAATTCTAAATACATGTAAATATATGTGATGAATAAATTTGATCCTTGATCCTGATCCCATATACCAGCACTTGGCCCTTGGCTTTCTATGACTTAAAGGTCATAGCTTTTTATGTGGCTGAGTGAGGAGAGAGGAAAGTTTTGGGAACAATTGCTCACGAATTTGAGAACTGCATTAGTTTCAACAGCTTGTGTAAGTAAAGTCTCGTATCAAAGCTCAGTAAAATCTGAACTATTCTGGTTTACTCAGTCATCTGTGATGTGGTCTGAAGAGATTCTTTGGATTTCATTGTGTGAGCCATCACTGGGAGCGATTGCATTTACTCTGCTCATTGGTTCTGATCATGTTTACCAGTGCAAACTATTAACTCCAGCTGATGCATCTTTGCATTGGTATTTTAAGAGCAGAATATTGGACCAAATTTGATCCAAAGCTGCAGCTGATACTCCTGGAATTTAGAAGGTTGACTTCATTATTTTTTGTAACAGAGGGTCAAAGAAGTAACTGCCATGCCAGACTGAACTGGACTTGAGACCAGTGGCTCACGATATGGCTTCCTTGAAATATGTATAACAAAAGAGAAAAACAGAAATTTATTTTGATGGATCTTCATGTTCTTGAGGAAATTAAGGTTATGCATACAGGACAATTCAAATGAAAGTGTATCATATTAACTTAAAGACTAAACTGATAAACTATGAGTGAAAATGGACAAGATAGGAAACCTGTCATGTAGATTTACACTGCTTTGTGTGAATTTGATGGCAGAAACCAATCGTGCAGGGGGCTGGTTGCTTTATATTTTACAGCAAAGAGTAAGAAAAGCAAATGCCATGCCCAGCTGGAGACAGAAGCGCTTCTGCATGCCCAGCTGCTGTTGTCTAGATGAGGGGCTGGCGGAAATGTTGGGCATGATGCTGCCTTCAATCATTCCATTCTTCACATCTGCATTCAGCTACTCTCACCAGCTCCTAAACTAACCCTTTCACCCAAGCTTTTTGTTTAATCATCTTCCCTGGTATCTTATTTGGGTTGTGCCAGATTTTAATGTGTCTTTTGATATTTTGCTGCATTAAAGTTACTATAACTAGTTACCAAAATTCAGTATTAATAGCTGTAATAGGAGCAGTGGAAGTGGGGTTCAGTAGGAACATTTAATGTTAGAGAAATGTATACAATATACATCCTGAAGTTCTTTTTGTTTGCAAGCATCCATGAAAACAGAAGAGTGCCCCAAAGAATGAATGACAGTTAAATGTTAGAACCCCCAAAGCACCCCCCAGCTTTCCCCTCTCATGCACAAACAGCAACAAGGCTATGATCCCTCACTTCCCCCCCAGCAAAAAAAAAACATCATCACCCTTCACCGAGCACTCAAACGTGCAGCAAACATCAATAAAGACACAGACTTGTTGTGCCCCAAGACTACTCATTCACCCAGTAATTTGACATACCACAGGTGCTCCCTCTCCCCCTCTCCCCCATGTATTCATATTGTGTTTTTATTATTGTTGTGTTCTTAATCTTTTTTTATGCTGCATCAGATCCAGAGTAACAATTACTTTGTTCTCCTTTACAATTGTGTACTGGACATGATACGAATGGCCTCATGGCTGCCCGCTTATTGATATGCCGGATTTTCATGGTTCTGGGGACATTGCCTTAACAGACTGAGCCACCATTTCATTGCCTAAGCTTGGTCTCTCTTTAAATGATCTGTGATCAGTTATTGCATGTTGACGCAGAAGGAAGCTATCAGGTCCATGCTAGCTCTAAGGAGTGCAATCCCATCAGCCTCACTCCCCTGTTCCATATTTTCCTGTACTGCTGTAATTTATTCTCTCACATACTTCCCTTTGCTTTTCTTTTGTCCATTTAACCTGCGCTGAGGGATCATTTGTAGTAGCCAACTCCACACAGACAGCACACAAGGTCAGCATTAAATCAGTAGCGTGGAGTTGAGGCAATAGCTCTAACTGCTGATCCATCTCCATCTTGCTGAATGTGCTAAGCCAGCTCAAGGAAAATATTTTGCCAAATGCTAATGTAACAATGTGTGATGCAAGGATTTACTTTTGTTTGTCAAGCTTTGTTTATTTAAGTACCATTTTGTGCCCTGTGTAATTTTATTTACTAACGCACTATAGAGGGACACGGTTCTTCTGAGGCACCATTTTAATTTTAAATTTGACCTCTTTCAATTCCCAAACATTTCAAGCACTAACCAAAAATTAATTTAAATCCTTTATTTAAAACATGTCTAATCCTTATTAGAAGTCCTTGTAATCAGTGTGTTATTTTTGAGTAAAATTGTATTCTTAAATTTTGCACTACAATCTTTGATTGCATAATTTCCATTGCTTTTCCAATAGTGGTTATGGCGATCAAATCTAGTCCTTGCAATCTGCTTAGCTAGCCACGACTGTGATCTGGAATACTGTACGACCAGAAATTATTCAAGTTAAATTATCATTCAAAAGTACATGAATACAGCCAAATGAAAGTGTTCCTCTGGAGCAAGGGTGCAAAGCACAGACTAACAGTCATACATAACACTGGGCATATAAAAGATAGCAATGAGCATCCAGTTACACAAAAAAATATAATCTAGCCCAAGTGCCTAAGTGACATGTCCCATAAATTGATGGAGCATGAATGTTGTCAGCAAGAACAAGCCCTCAGCAGTCTGCAAACGAACGTGCGCATGCATTCAGTCCGGCTTGTCTTTCACCCTGTGAACACTGAAGGGTAGCACTGAAGAGGGAGCCTAGCCTCAATCCTACATGGATGCCGCACCACACCACCTCTGGTGACCCCTCTCCTGGAGGCTGCAGCAGGCAACACCGTGGCATGAGGCCTAGTCCTCGCTACAACCTAGGCCAAGCAGCTTCCCCGTGTTGGTCTCACCAATTAACCAGTGTATTGGTTATTGAGTATTGGACTTGAGTATTTTATGTTACCAACGTCCTATACAATAACTTGCTGTTAAACTTTGCAATGCTTTTGTGCACCAACTCTGATGCCTTTCTGTATCAGGCAGCAACCCAGTCTATTTTCTCCATGAATGAGCAGCTCGCTGATGGGGTAGAACTGCAGTACTTGAAGTTCCTAATGTCCAGCAGTATCTTGCGATCATAAAGACAAAAATATGTTTGTTGACCTCGGAGAGGCCGCTGTGTCTAAGTACACTGCCATCTTACTGGAATCTTATAATCAGAAATTAATATAAGGCAGTATTCTAAGGGTGTTGTATTACATTGCCAGCTGTCGGAGTGCAGCCAACTTGAGTTGACTGCTGATTGAACTTGCCTATTAGATTGTAGTCTTGATCCACTTCTGGCAGTTAACACATCTTCAATTTTGTGTGGGTTTTGTGTTCATTCTATCAGCAGCTGCTGCCAGTAAAGATACCAACTGTCAATATGGCTGTGTGCTTGATGTTTGTTCCCATAAAGGGATTAACTGAGCATTGCCAGCAAATCAAGATTTCTTAAAATCTAAGGCTTTCATTTGGCTAGCTCTCAGATGTTGCTGATAGAAAGTGGACATAAAAGTGATCCTTTGGAGTCCATTACAGCTTGAACTGTTTAAAATGCCGATACATTAACAACTCTTGCAATTGAATAAGGTGATATGTTTAGGTTGTCATCTTTTCAAAGATTTCAAGTGATTCAGAATTTCGGGTTTGCACTAATGTAGATATTTGAGGAGTTTTGATTTGCTGAAAGATGTATCTTGTATCTTGAGGATGACACTGGCTCATATCAGCACTAATGCCTAAGACCATAGACAGAGCAGAATTAGGCCATTTGGCCCATTGAGTCTGCTCCATCTTTCTATCTTTCTGCTACCACTATCTGGTACCCATATCCAGACTGATATTGTGGAGACTAAGGCAATTACTATAGACAGACAGTGATCAGAGGGTATTATTGTCCCATGCAGGTCCTTCACTTCCTTCTCCAAGTGTGTTGGTTTTACCTTTGGTTTTACTTGTAACTCAATGCTAAATCCATATGATAGGACTTGAGTCTGACTAAAGTGAAATCTCAATTATGATATTAAATTCTGTTACAATTTTGACCTGTTCACTCCATTCCACAGATGGTGTCTCTTAAGTTTATCTGTGGTTCCATGTTCTTGCTTATGTTCCCTTCAAAAAATAGTTGTTATAACCTGAGCTGTGCTCACCTGACTGCATTTCTTTAGTGAGCTTAGTGTTACTTTTTAAAAATTTCCAGATAAGAAACTTGACGCTGTATTTTATTACCTAAATATCACTTCATAAATTAAACATTGTTGCTGTGATACAGGGTTTTGAAATGTGCATTCTAAAGCCAGGCACTGAGGTTGCATAACATTTTGGCATTACTACTCCCAAGGGTTGTGCAGTTGAGTTTGATAGTTAAATCTGTTCTCATTTTGTAACAAGTGATTGAATCGAGTAGACTTTCCTCAGTTACATAATGTGTACTTTATTCCAATCTGGAGGAATAGGAAAGGAATATATGTGCCCTCCTTTAGAAGCTTAAACAGAGAAAGGTAGTGTTGTGTATGACAGCTGTTACTTGGTATGCAGCCAGTGCCCTATTACATTCTGCTGGTGGACACTCCCATCCATGTATGCTTTTGTTAATGTACTTAACACTTGGAAGCCCTTTGCCAATTGGGTTAAGTTATTTAATAAATAAGACATAAACTTGTACTGTGCGATTACTGATCCAGTAGCTACAATTTTACCAATGGAAAGAGCAGCCTTAACAGGGTGCGAATGCTCTATTCATTGGAAAGATAGAGAAGCGTTTGCAGGGTTAGGCTGGTTGAATGAAGTAAGCCTAATGAAGATGGCATGCTATTACGGCACCCCTGACCCAGGTTCAGTTCCATTGCTGTCTGTAAGGAATTTGTACATTCTCTCCGTGACCATGTAGTTTTCCTCTGGGTGCTCCAGTTTACCCCTGCATTCCAAAGTACAATTTAGTAGATTAATTGGTCACATGGGTGTAATTGGGCCACAAGGGCCTGTTAAATACTGGTCATTCTTATCTGTAAATGTTTGTAATCCTCTTTGTCCAGGTATGAAAGAAACAAGTTTGTGCAGTTTGTTTTTGCTAGCTTGATCTTGTGTGCATATATTGAAGCAGCAGGTCAATAATGGGCTGAAAGGCCCACCAGTTATTGAGTTGATAAATTTGTATCTTAAATATGAATTTTATTTCAACTTACATTGGTTAATATTTACCCTTTTCATTCTAGTTGCTGGGCATGCTGTGTGCCTTTGTTGTGCTATGCAGGAGGAGTGGAGACCCTGCCTACGAGCCGCTTATTCCTGGAGGAACCTACGCATAATCTGCTTCCTGGGTATTCTTTTTCTTTTCCCGGCCTTCTACCCTATTCCCCACCCCCCCATCACCAATCCCCAATAACCCCTGGTACTTGGAATGGGTCAGCCATTCTTTCAACTGGAAGTTCAGAGACCATGTCTGTGGCACTGAAGTGGTTCTCCCTTTTTGTGTATATAAAGTAAATTTAAAGCACATCTTACAGTCTGAACTGCTGGGGGTTAATCACCCACAATAGGTATATCTGAGGCTCTGTAACTAGACAAGATTAAACAGTACAAAAATGACTAATACTGTAGAAATCAAGGAAACTGAAATCAGAAGTAACTAAATTGTTTCAAAAACCTGATCTTCCAAGATTTAAGCATCAACTCTAATCTATAAACTGAGTTTTGTTTTAGTTTTACTGTGTATGATCAAGGTATTTTACATTGTATAGTTTTCTTTCCAGTTTGCTGTCTTTGTAGTGAGTTCTGATGGGAAGTTTTAAGTTGTCTCTTAAAATAATGCAGCCTTGTAGCAAGGAATACAGTCTGTGAACTGAACTGAATTAATGAAAATAAAGATTGTTGAAACTGAACCTGTGCCATTTCTCTTCCCTCTGGTTTCAGTGCAGCTGGGTGCACAAAACATCCTTCTTCTGATTAAGTAATTTATACTGCTTAAACCATATGGACCATCTGGATCCAGAGTTGATTCTTTGGTTTCAGAGTTAGCTGATCCTGCTCTAGGAGTACGCCAATCAACTACAACATCTGTACACTCCATTTCTTTAGCAATAAGTTCAATTTCAGACCCTTGGTGTTCACAGTTGACAATCCAGCCTAATCAGCTTTAGTGATAAAAATTTAGCCCCTGTTGAGATCAAAATAAAAACTTGCCCTGTTTAATTAATTCATTAATATGTGTGTAATGTAATATGACCGGAGGGAGAATGCTTAATTAGGGACGTTGAAGAATCAAATACTAAATATATTATTGGTTTCAATAATACTGCTGCCTGCATGCATTAGAAGTTTAAGCCCATCTTCAGAGGTTTGACAATTATCAGAGACATTTCGGTGCAATATCAAGGGAGTGCTACCTTATCTGAGATTACCTGTGGAATAGCAATAACCCTAGAAACACTTTGAATTCTCAGTGGATGTAAAAAGGTGCCATGACATCTTTGAAGAGTAATAGTGCCTCCAGGCCAATAACTAATGCCAGTAAAATAGAACTTTTGGAAGTGTCAGCACTGAAAGCAGGAACTAGCTGATGGATACATTTTCCTTGCTTGCCTTTGCTATCTATTTTTAAAAATGCCCTAATGACTTTGAAGTGTAGGGTTGCCTGGAGATTGTGAAAGGGACTGACTGCTGTGTAAACCTAAACTAATCAAACACAGCAATACAGCACAGCATAGGCCCTTCAGCTCATGATGTTGTACCAACTTTTTAACCTATTCCACAATCAATCTAGCCCTTCCCTGCTACATAGTCCATAACCCTCCATGTTTCTTTCATCCATGTGCCTACATGTTCTTTCATCCATTTAAGTCTCTTAAATGTCCGTAAACGCCAGCATTGCATTCCAGGCACTTGCTACTCCACATGTTTTTTTTTTAAAAAAGTTACCTCTGACATCTCCTCTAAACTTTCCTCTGCTCACTCCTCTGGTATTATCCATTGTTCTCCTGGGGGAAAGGGGAACACTCTATCCATGTTTCTTACAATCTTATACACCTATCAATTTCTCATCTTCCTTTGCTCAAAATAGAAAAGCTTTCGTTTGCTCAACTTTTTCTCTTAAGACGTAGTCTTAGGCAAAGTTAATAACAAATTTGTGTGGAAGCGATCTTCAAGAGAAAATTTTAAATATTTTGATATCTGCCAAATGTTAGTCTGTAACTGAATTTAGTTTTTTAAAATGAAGTTTGGTCGCCTTGCAACCATTTTAACTTGAAGTTTGAGATACTAAAACAATTTGTGTATTTCTGAAATGCTGGGGATATTGAGCAGTTATTGATACTCTATCAGTGTTGCATCTGCCAGATTTGCAGTGGCGAAATATACATAACTCTAGTTTGATAAGGTGCACCATTATTACAGGTTGAAACAC
Source organism: Hemitrygon akajei (assembly GCF_048418815.1). Classification (NCBI taxonomy): domain Eukaryota; kingdom Metazoa; phylum Chordata; class Chondrichthyes; order Myliobatiformes; family Dasyatidae; genus Hemitrygon; species Hemitrygon akajei. Next base: position 59,681,523 of record NC_133144.1, on the reverse strand, counting down.
TGACATTATGTGATTTCGAGGATGGTGTGGATTTAATGGAATTAGTATTTATGAGATGAAAGGTTCTCCTGAATAGCAGCAGTCATACTAAGTGAGTAGAGTCCTGTTGAAGGGTTTTGACCCAAAATGTTGACTGTACTCTTTTCCATAGATGCTGCTTGGCCTGCTGAGTCCCTCCAACATTTTGTGCGTGTTGCTCAGATTTCCAGCATATGCAGGTTTGTGGATGTCAATTCAGGAAAGATGGATACTAACAATGTGATTAAAACAAGACTCGGAGGCTAAGCATTATCTGAGGAACAGTTGATGCTTTGGATCCTGTTACCTGTAGTACTTTGAGATTACAATTGTAGTGTCTGTGAAAAATACTTTATCTGCAAAATGTTAAACTGGACAATGCAGGCAACCTAAAACTCTTAAGCAGAGGTTGTAATTGCGGTTTAATTAACCTCTGAGTTCTGTCTGAGCTGAGCAGTGGAGTAGTGATTAAACCTAGAAATCGTCTAAATTAAAAGCAAACATTCTGCAGCCACGGGAGATCCAGAGCAACACACACAAAATATTGGAGGAACTCAACAAATCACACAGCAACTATGGAGAGGAATGAACAGTCAAGGTTTCATGCCGAGACCCTTCACTGGGACTGAAAAGTAAGAGGAAAGAAGCAGAAGTAAGGTGCTGGGGGGAGGGGAAGGAGAACGAGCTGGAAAATGGTAGGTGAGGACGAAGAGGGATGGGGAAGGAGAATAAAGTGAGAGGCTGGGAGGCAATGGTTTATCACCTGAGTAAGAACAAGATAAAGTATTTGACTTGTGCTCATTGCTTTATCATTATCACTAATGGTTTTGATTTGATAGATTATGGAAAGTATAATGTGTGCTAAATTTACCTATTTGTAATCTTCCTGTACATATGACCATATTAATCAAATTTCAAATCCTCTCCTTTACTATTGAAAATAAAACTTATTTTCATCTTTTGTTCAAAGTTCTGTCTCTACTTCTCCCTTCTAGCTTCCTATACTCCCAAGCGCACAATTTCTAGAGTTATACGACACAAAAACAGGTTGTTCAATTCATGCTAATATTTAAAGCGCTTATGAGCCTCCCTGCACCTTAACTCACATTTAGCTTTTTTTATTGCTTTCTCTCACCTGTTCATACCACTTTTCCCTTAAATACATGAAAGACCTTTTGTTTTCCTTTTGGTAATTCTATCCATGCACCATCGGCAGAAGAGCTTTCAAACACCCTGACCACATGTTCTGAAGTTGAATTTAAAAAATGATAAAACTGCATCCTTCTCCAAGCTCTGAATGTTTCCTTTCTTTCCATGACATTTATTTTTCCCTTGTGTCAGATGCCTTGGGGATGTTGTTCTATGTTCAGGATATAACGTTATAGCAAGCTGTGTGAATGAATTTTATTCTTTTAGCTGGAAAGTATTCCGGGTGCATCTCAACTATGCCTTGAGGTCTACCTTAACTGACAATTCAGTCTTTGACGGTTGACCTCCTCATTTGTTTTATTTGAAAGCTGAGTCTTATTTGCCTTAAGTGCCCAAGGCAGAGTTGGTGGAAGGCAGATGAGTCTTCAACAGATGTAACTGCCCCTTCTTCCATTTTTAATTGAAACTCATTATGACCCAACCTTGGATTGCTCAATGCAATCCAGTGAACAAACCTAAGACTTCTTTTTGCATGATGTAATGTAGCTGAAAAATAAGAGTTCGTCTCTCCCTGTTTTTGAATTTCATCATCTGAGTTACAATGAAGCTTTGAAAATTGAGCTGCAGAATTTATAAGACTCCACACAGACTATAAGACATGGGAGCAGAATTAGGTCATTTAGTCCATGAAGTCTGCTCCGCCATTCAATCATTGTTGATTTATTATCTCTCTTAACTTCATTCTCCTGCCTTCACATAACTTTTGGTCTATCAACCTCCTCTTTAAATATACTCAATAACTTGGCCTCCTCAGCCATCTGTGGCAATGAATTCCACCGATTCACTCATGACCATAAAGAGCAGTGGACACAGTGTCTCTTGTGTTTAGGGCAACAACTTAATAAGTTTTCTGAAAAGGTAATTGAATGAACACTTGAGGACCGTTTTGTGGGATATTGAGATGAGATTAGAGAAAGGCTAGCTTTATTTGACACATGCACATTGAAAATACAGTGAAATATGTCATTTATGTCAATGACCAACACAGTCCAAGAATTGTGCTGGGCACAGCCAACATAAAATGCTCACAACTCATCAACCCTAGGAATTTTGGAGGAAATGTGCATGGTCACTGAGAGAACATACAAGCTCCTTTCAGAGAGTGGTGGCAGTTGAATTGCAATTGGTGATCAGTGGTACTGTAAGCCATTGCGCTAGCCGTTATGCTACATTTCCATCCTCAGATGGTTTACAATTCTTTTAAAGAGCCAGTGCAGGTGCAGAGCTCTCCTCTGTACAATCTTACTGCATTAAAAGTACAGCCCTTGTCACCAAAATTGTTTTTGTTATAATCCCCTTGCTTTTCATGGGGGAGAGGGGTGTTTGCTGTGCTGAAATTACTACAATGCAGGAAATGTATTAGTCAATACATCACTTCTAAAGCAGTTTACACTCAATGCAAAGTGCTTTAAACTCTAGAGATTGTGAAAAGTGCTGTATAAATACACATCCTTTTAGTTAAATCCATCTGGTGCCTAACTCTCTGGGGAGCTTGGTGTTTGTCTCTGGTATTTACAGGCATCATTGCTGCCAAAGTCCTAAATAAGAACAATAAATGTATTACAGTACAATCCCTTATTATGAGTCATAGTCACCTGCTAGAATGATTACAGTATTTAGTATTTCCCTAAAGCTGTTAAATCCTCAGATGAGTTAATGATTTTCAGCGACTACATTAATCTTTTGTATTCAAAGGAAAGTTTGCTTGATCTTTACTTCAGGCATCATCTCAAAGGTTCTAGCTCTTCTAGTCTTTCTCTGCCATTATTTTCCCTGTTTCTGTCACTGCTCCCCCACCATCCCACCAATTTCTAAACCCTTGTCCACCAATGGGGTTTCGATCTGCCACTATTTATCATAAAATAATGAAGTGAACTTTGTGAGATTCCATTCAATTCAAGTTTATTTGTCGTTCAACCATGCGTGAATACTCACGAATACAGCCATACGAGACACTGTTACTCTGGGGCCAGGCTGCAAAGCACAGTATCAACAGTCACACATAGTACATAGAAGATAGATTAAGATACAGCCTCTCAATGAAGGAGTCCAAACTTGAGCCATCCCTCACCGCAGAAATCTGTAGACGACCACAATAGAATTGTCTTTCGAGCGAACACTGGGTGGCAGCACCAACTCCAGCCTAAATGCTGTGCCACACCGTCACCGGTGGGGCGCACCGGCTCTGATGCCTCTCCTGGTGGCTGTACATGGGTGACACTGTGGCCTGAGACCTCGTCTTCGCTACAACAGAGGCCACAGGGCATCCCCTTCATTCAGCCCAGCTCTCAGCCAATAAAACAGTGAATCAGCCCCATTTTCACCCCTACCCCCAATTCCTCGATCCCTCCCATGCACATACATAGTCTTCGGCAGGACCGGTCACTTGCAGCCTCCAGTTGTCTCGTGGATTCCCAGTGTACTCGCAGAGATTCACCATCATTGTTTAATATCAGGTTCATTTATTTTGCCATGGGACATTATAAAGAAGGATGGCAGGGTGTGGAGAAGTTGGGTTGAGGGAAATAGGCAGAGGAACTCTGGACAGTTCACCCCCTGTTGATGAGGTGGCCCTCTAGTGCACTTTCTAGTAAAGTGGCCTGAGTCACTTCAGACCAGAGTGAGGTGATTGAGTTTGCAAGCGGCAGGAGAGCTGTGCCCAGTACCTTCATAGGGTAGGAAAATCAGGAGGGAGCAATGGAACCCAACTGAGATCTTTATACTCAGTATGCAGCCCTCCATTTAATGGGCAGTAGGACCTTTTCAAACACATCCCTTAAGGCTTTTTAATGTCACTGCAACAGTTCAGTGCAAGTTACTGTATTAAGTAACAGATACACTGTACAATTGAGGAAGGCTGAGTTAATTCCATTCATTGTTTCATTATACACGCTGTTCCTGCCAATATTTAATGCTCCAAGAAACAACAGAATCTGGAGATTCAGCTGCTTCTTAGTGTAATCAGTCAATAATCTTATTGCCTATTAAAGTATTCTCTATGGAGATACAGATAGCATATGTTGGAGTATGGAGCAACAAAGTTTCAATAGGTGCATTTAATTTTGGCAAAATGTTTACAATATACATCCTGAAAATCTTTTTCTTCACATTCAGGAAAATAGAGGAGTGCCCCAAAGAATAAATGACAGTTAAAACGTTAAACCCCAAACTCCCCCCCCCCCACGCACAAGCAGCTGCAAGACCATGACCCTCCCACCCCCACCAGCAAAAAAGCATCAGCAATGTCCACTGAGCACTCAAGTGTGCAGCAAAGCATCACGAGACACAGACTTGCAGTACTTTTCACCTGACAATTCAACATACCACAGGCTGTCTCCCCCACCCCCCCCCCCCAATAAGGGAAATAGAGGTGTTCCTGTTTCACAGCGAGAGGGGAGACATAGCCATTAACTCACTGATTTACAATGTTAAAAGTCTGTTACGTCACTTTTTCCAACCTCTGCCTGGAGAGTCGGCACCAAAAAGGCGCAGCTGTCCTGGCACACAACCCCTGGCAGCTAACCCGCTGCTCCCGAGGAATTCCAGCAGCTCAGGCAGCATCTGTGAGGGGAAAGGGACAGTCAATGTTTTGAGTCGAGACCATTCACCTGGACTGAGAGCTCCAGGCAGATGAGAGGGTCGGGGCAGGTGATTGGTGGATCTAGAAGAGCAGATGATTGGCACATTTTCTAAGTTTGTAATTAAGCCAGTATGTGAATGATGGGATGAATGACTGCATTGGTCTTGCAATCAACCCTAAGCCACAGGGCACTATGAAATAATTCTGTGAAGAATCTACTGCAGGTGCTGGAAATCTGAAAATAAAAAAAACACAATCCTGTAATTATTAGTATTGGTTTATTATTGTCATGCACCAAGATACAGTGAAAAGACTATCTTGCATGCTGTTTGTACAGATGAAATTATTAGTGCTAGAATCAAAGGTACATTATTCTTGTTCAATGTAAAACAATAATGTAAAATAAAGTGTAAAAGCTACTGAAAAAGTGCAATGTAGGTAAACAATGTGCAAGATCACAAAGAGATAGATTGTGAGGCTGTGAGTCCATCTGTACTGCATATGTTAATCAAAATGGCTTCTTTGTTAAAAGTAAAACTGCTTCTTTGTTATGCTAACTGGTGAGGGAGTGCTTTTCTTGCAGAGCATTCTCGAAGCTTGTTTGGGTTAAAGTTGGGTTAAAGTAATGGGGGTTGTATTCATTTGTTAACCAGTTGGGTTGGATGTTATTTTCTCTTGTGGGTCTGGGAGCTGGGATTGTGGGGTCTTCTTGGGGGTCGGAAGAAGACGGCGAGGAAGGTGGACGGGTGCGGCACTGTTGGTCGATCACCGAGGGTGGTCCCAGGTGCGTGGGTCGTGGAGGTCGGAGAAGATCGAAGAGTGGTCGGAAGGTTCGATGATCGAGCTCCAACGATGTGCACTAATTGACTGAACTCTGATAAGTTTTGGCGCCTTTTCTTTATTTTCTTTCTCTTCATATATGTTGTATCGTTATTAATCACTTAGTTCTAGTAAGATTTATAATGTGTATTCTGTAAACATACCTGATGTGAGCTTGATATTGTGTGTGCGAGTTTGTTTTAGCATGTATTTCACAGCATCACGTATACAGGAGGCGAGGTTTGGCGGGTGGACGAATTTTCCCCTAGACATACACCAGCCGGTCGCATAAACGTTACATTTGTGGGGTGCTCGTCAGGATTGAATTTTCAGTAGCTGTGTAATTCGCACATGTCCAGTAGTGCAGAGATGGATAGAGATAAGATTGTACACCGGTGCGAGTTAGAGGATGTACCGGTGAATTATGCATGTGTGGTGAGCAGGGTGAATTTCCGTGTTTCGGATGGTGTGTTAGTGCGGGGGTTGAGTTTGGTCAAAGGTATGGGGGCGATAGAACTGGTAGCATGGAGGTGTAGTAAAGAGATGGAGGGAAGCTGGGTGTTAGTTCGTACGAGTGCTGATGTCAGGACATTGGAACTGCCAGCGACGGTCAGCGTCCGGGGGAGGCAGGGCCGTGGGACCTCCACACACTCCCGGAGGACGAAGGTGAGGAGACACTGGAGGAGGAGCTAGAGTTGGCCCCAGGGGAGGTGCCAGTAACCAGTAAGGGGGGATCGGAGTGGGAAGGCTTGGCCAGGCCCCACCCCCAGATAGAGTGGAGGCCTCTGAGCTGGCAGCCGCCCTTAACTCCCTGGTGGGAGTGGCCGAGAGCCCACGGCTGAAGCTGGGGGTTTTCTCAGGAGCTACGCCTAATCCTGACCGGGAGGTTGGCTATGAGACTTGGATCAAACATGTCCCTGTTGTTAGAGGAGTGGCCAGGCTCGGATGAGGAGAAGAGACAGCGATTGGTGGGAAGTTTGAGGGGCGTGGCGGCCAAAGTAGTCCGGGAGTTGAAAAACCCGTGGCTTCATTGGAGGAGTATTTAGAAGTTTTGGAGGAAGTGTTTGGGCTGTGTTATGAGTGATGAATAGACCTGATGGACAATGGGGTACAGAGTTAACCATTCCCCTCCTGAGAAACACGAACTATTACTGTTATGCTGACCATGAGAAAGAGAGATGGAAAAACAAGTAAGAACATCGGCGACAGATAAGAGAGAGGGGGAAATTGCTGATTAACCGTATTGTGACTCCTTTTTGAATTATTTACTGTTTCGCTGCAAGGACGATAGTTTGCTCATAAACATTCCTCAGTGGACTGAAGGAGTGGCCTTATTTGAGGGACATAGTCATTCAGGACTGATGGATAGCTGAGTCCCAGTGAGTAGGGATAAAAGACAGGTCTGGAGAGACGCCCTCCAGACACGCTAGTGGACACTGATTGAGTGTTGGAACCCACAAGAAAGGTGGGGGCTTTGAAGACCAAACCAGGGAGGTCGGTCATTAAGGCAATCAGTGTTAATGCAGGGCCGGTGGGGACTTGTGTGTGTGTCCACTCATGCCAGAGTGACGAGTCCACCACAGAAGAACAGTCTAGCAGAAGGACGGAGAGGTCATAACTGAATGACCACACTGATACGAGGGATTAAGAAAGAAAAGGAAGGTTTGCCTGACTGTAGCTGTAACATCTTGCTCGCTCTCTCTCTCTCTCTCCAACGATTACAATACAACTATAACTACATCAGCACTCATGAACTGAACTGAACTGAAGATTTATACTTTTCTATGACAATTTATTTACCCCTAGACATCGATAGAGCTTGTTTCTTATTGATTATTATTATTCCTACACTTTTAGGTTTTATATGTATATTTGCATTATTGATATGGTTTTGCTTATTTTTATTAATAAACTCCTTTAGTATAGTACCACCAGACTCCAACGGATTCTTCTTTCTCTGCTGGTTAGATACCCAGTTATGGGGTACGTAACAAATTGGGGGCTCATCTGGGATTTGATTACCAAATTAGGGGGCCAGTGAATCGGGATAAAAGTCCCTTATCTGATCTGGTTGTGAGATTAACCAGACGGGAAACCTGCAGAGATGGACATTGTCAAATTTTTAAAAGACCTGACTGCGGGGGCATTAGAGGTTGCCAGGAAGGCTGAATTGGTGAATGTTGCGAAACGATTAGATCTCCCAGAGGTGAAATCGTCGATGAGAAAGGTGGATATACAGAGAGAAATAGCTATGCATTATGTATCCAAGGGTGTGTTCACACCAGATGAATTGGACCTGTTCCCTGGGAGGAAACCAGCCAAGGGGGAGGTTCAGTTAGAGATAGAAAAATTAAAGTTGGCTGAGAAAGAGAAACAGAGGAAGCATGAACTTCAGATGAGGCAGCTGGAAAGAGAGGAGGAAGAAAGGAAGGCTGAAAGGAGGAGAGGAGGAAGAAAGGAAGGCTGAAAGGGATGCTGAAAGGAGGAAAGAGGCGGCTGAAAGGGAGAAGGAAGAAGCTGAAAGGCAGATGGAGGAAAGGGAGAGAGAGAGGCAGCATGCGCTGGAAATAGATTAAAGGTACAGCAGGGGAGAGACCGGGCGGCAGACCCAAATGAGGGGTTCAAGATTAGTCGGGAGATCCAGTTGGTACCTCCATTCGAGGAGATGAATGTCGATAAGTTCTTCCTCCATTTTGAGAAAGTGGCTGTGAACCAGAACTGGCCTAAGGGGAAATGGGCTGTTCTGTTACAGAGCGTACTTAGGGGGAAGGCTCAGCAAGCATATTCGGCATTGTCCATGGATGAGTCTAAGGATTATGAGGAGGTAAAAAGGGCTGTACTGAGGAGTTACGAGTTGGTGCCAGAGGCATACCGGCAGAAGTTCCAGAATTTGACGAAGCCCTGGAACCACACGTATTTAGAGTTTGCCCGTGAGATAGAGATGTGTTATGAGCGTTGGTGCGCCTCAAAAGGGGTTGTTGGAGATTATGATAAACTGGTGCAGTTAATGTTGATGGAGCAATTTAAAAGTTGTATCCCTGAAAATATGAAGACGTACTTGGATGAGAAGGAGACGGAGACTCTGTCTGCAACTGCCAAGTTAGCAGACGTGTATGCCTTAACCCACAAGTCAAAGTTTTCCTCAAATTTAAGAGTTACCAGAGAGGCAGTAGGGACGGTAGAGAAAGTCCACCAGCTAAGGCAGAGAATAAGCCGGGAGCTAGTGGAAAAGGTGAGGAGGAGGAGGAAAAACAGGCTGGCAGGAAGGTTCCTAGCTTGACCTGTTATAATTGTGGAAAAGTTGGTCATATTGCATCTAAGTGCTTTGTTCCGAAGAAGGAGACAGGAAAAGGGAAAACAGCAATCCCTACAGGTTGCATTAGCAGATCGATGAGGGAGGCAAAGGAAGATAGAGTACGAGAGGGCCGTGAGAAATTTATTTCGGAAGGGACGGTGTCTGTGGAAGAAGGAGAAACCCCAGTTCCAGTGAGAATCTGGAAGAGATACTGGGGCTGACCAGTCATTGATCCTAAGTAAGGTGCGAGATTTTGGTTCTGAAACTGGAGAGGTAGTATTAAGAGGCATAGGAAAGGGGACAGAGGCTGTACCTTTGCACATTTTAAAATGTGACCTGGTATCTGGACCAGTCGAAGTAGGGGTGCGGTCAGAATTACTGAGAGACGGCGTGGACATCCTTCTTGGTAATGATTTAGCAGGTGGTGAGGTGTGTTCAGCAGTGAAATTGATGAGCAAGCCTGTGAGTGTTGAGGACCCACCCCTAGATTCCAAGATCTATCCCGCATGCGCGATCACTCGCAGCATGTCGAGAAAGGCGGCTGAGAAAGAGGACAGTTTAAATGAGTCCAGTGTTGATTTGGCGGAGACGTTTTTACCGACCCTGTACCAAGAGGGGTTAGAGGATGGTAAAACAGAGAATAGGGAGGTGAAAGAGGGTAAAGGAAAGGAGGTAGATTCACCCTTAGTCAAGAGGGAATTTATAAAGGCACAGAGTTAAGATGAGAAACAGATATGGCAGTTAGAAGGTCCAGGGTTGGACACGGATGATCTGTCTGGCTTGACAGAACTGTTTGCAGTTGAAAAATTTAAATGTGTTCCCGATAATGATGTGAAAGCTGTCCTAGATGAAAAGGATGCCGCTACCTTGAAGGAGTCTGCTGGGTTAGCAGACGAGGTTGTTTTAACCTGCAGGGTTGAGTTTACTCCAGATGGGAGTTGCCCAGAGAGTAACTGGGAGGATCAGGGGAACTTAGAATTTGAAAAGGGGACTGGTATTGAAAGCCTGGAAGAGGTAGATGTCCTGTTTGAGTGTGTTCAGGGTGTGAAGGGTGTGGAGTCACAGGGTACTGAACCTAGTATTGTAACTCAGGAAAAGTCTGAGGTATCTGATTTAGTTGAAAAGGAATGCAGTTCTCTTGGGTCAGATGGACTTGGTTCAGTGAAGAAAGGGTTAACCTTGGGACCAGTGGAAAGTGAGAATTTTCAGTTTGCGTTAGAAGGTGTGTTAAAAGTTAATGATGAGATGAAAGCTGGTGATGTGAATATTATTGAAGGAGAAGGGAAAGGTGTTGTTCCTAAATTGAAATAAAGAAAATTTAAAGTCTGAATTGGTTTTAGAAGGATTGACAAAAGGGAAGGGACCGTTAACTGAACAATGGCTTGCTAACAAGGTGCCTGTGAATCAATTACAGTTTGTTTGGAAATTTAAAGATAAACAACTTGGTGATGTTGTTCAAGTATGTGATTTGAAGAGGCAGAATTTGAAATGTTGTTTTGACCAAGAGGGATCATCTGCCGCTGTCAAACTGAAAACAAATAGAATGAAAGATCCTGAAGATAAAATTAATGACTTGCTCAAAAATAAAGAATTGTGTGGAAGTTCAGAAAATGGGCCAAGTTTGGAAAACATTGGTGATAAGATAACTCCTGTGAAAGGAGTCTGTGATGGTCTATTCCACACTGGTGAGCAAGCTAACCACGTAAGAGGTAAGTGGAAAAGGGACAAAGGTTGACAAAATGCCACAGGATCTGGTTTTGAGGGATTTTGACAAAGCATGTGAAAGACAACATCATGGAAGATTGAATGTTAAGTTTAAAAGTAAAATAGAGATTAGTATTTGCACAAGCTTTTATGATGTACCACAGTATAATCACACATGTTCACACTTTGTAATAGACACCTAAGCTACGAGCACAACCCTTTAGTTTTTTTTTGCTAACATGAAAAATGAAAATAGGCGGTTATTAAATTGGAGTCTGTTGTTACAGGAATTTGATATTAAGATATTAAGATACAACATATTAAAGGGAGTGACAATGTAATTGCTGATTGTTTATCTAGATGTTAATTTGAATGTGTATCTGTATTATTTTTGTAGTTAAGACAGTTACTGTATTTGTTAAACTCTGTAATTCAGTCTTGTGCTTTATTAGTTAATTTTCCCCCTGGTGAAAATTCCCAGAAGGATGGGGGTGTTACGAGTGATGAATAGACCTGATGGACAATGGGGTACAGAGTTAACCATTCCCCTCCTGAGAAACACGAACTATTACTGATGCTATGCTGACCATGAGAAAGAGAGACGGAAAAACAAGTAAGAACATCGGCGACAGATAAGAGAGAGGGGGAAATTGCTGATTAACTGTATTGTGACTCCTTTTTGAATTATTTACTGTTTCGCTGCAAGGACAATAGTTTGCTCATAAACATTCCTCAGTGGACTGAAGGAGTGGCCTTATTTGAGGGACACAGTCATTCAGGACTGATGGATAGCTGAGTCCCCGTGAGTAGGGATAAAAGACAGGTCTGGAGAGACACCCTCCAGACACGCCAGTGGACACTGATTGAGTGTTGGAACCCACAAGAAAGGTGGGGGCTTCGAAGACCGAATCAGGAGATCGATCATTAAGGCTATCAGTGTTAATGCAGGGCCGGTGGGGACTTGTGTGTGTGTCCACTCATGCCAGATTGACGAGTCCACCACAGAAGAACGGTCTAGCAGAAGGACGGAGAGGTCATAACTGAATGACCACATCGATATGACGGATTAAGAAAGAAAAGGAAGGTTTGCCTGACTGTAGATGTTACATCTTGCTCGCTCTCTCTCTCCAACGATTACAATACAACAACTATAACTACATCAGCACTCATGAACTGAACTGAACTTTATACTTTTCTATGACAATTTATTTATTCCTAGACATTGATAGAGCTTGTTTCTTATTGATTATTATTATTCCTACACTTTTAGGTTTATTACTGCTAACTGGTTTTATATGTATATTTGCATTATTGATATGGTTTTGCTTATTTTTATTAATAAACACCTTTAGTATAGTACCACCAGACTCCAACGAATTCTTCTTTCTCTGCTGGTTAGATACCCAGTTATGGGGTACGTAACAGCTGTCAGGGGATTCCTAGCTGCTTTTAGCAGAGTTTCAACACATGGAGCAAGAGAGAGGGGAAAAGCTCTCCCGAGTACATATTTCAGCTGAAGAGAATGCTTACGGGGTTGTGGCGCCGGGGGGTAGTGAAGGCGCACGACGTGGCGAGAGTGAGGATGAGTCAGATATTCAGTGGTTCCCTGGAGGAGGACAAGGTGGTGTAGAGTCTCCGGCAGTCTTAGAAAAAGGGCCCCCCCTCCATCATTCAGGCAGCTGATGAGAGAGATGCGGGAGGAAGAGAGAGCGTTGGGCCGGAAAAGGGGCTCGGGAGCAATCCTCAGCGGTACAGGAAGTGGTGGCCGGGTGGAAGACCGAGAAATCCAAGGGGTCCCAGGGGAGTAGGGACCTCCCGTTTGAGGGGAAGGACAGGGAGAGTACCCCCTCCGGGGGACAACCCGTGCAGTGGGCTGGGAAGGGCGGCGGGTAGCGTGTGCTTTAACTGTGGGAAAGAGGGGCATTTCTTGCGGGACTGTGAGCGGCCAAGGGTGTGCTACATCTGTGGGGAGGAGAAACACTTTTGGTGGGATTGTGAGAGACTAGGCATCCCGCGGAGGGCAAGCCCCCGGGCGATTAAGAAGGGAGCGGTGTCTGGAAACTTGGGAGAGACTCAGTGAGGGAACGGATTGGAGTCTCTGGAGGAACACATTCCCGGAAATCAGCCAGGGGACCACCTTTATTCTGGATGGGCTGGTAGGACCCCATTCCAGCGTGTGCCTATGGATAGAGGGAGTTTACGCAAAAGCCGTTCTCGATACAGGATCGCAGGTTACTTTATTGTACCGGTCATTCTACAATAAATATCTAAAGCACTTGCCAGTAACCACATTTAACGCACTGGAGATTTGGGGTGTGAGTGAGGGGGATTTTCCGTACGATTGGTACCTGTCCGTGACATTGGAGTTCTTGGAGGGCGATGTGGGAGTGTCTGAAGCTATTGAGACGTTGGTGTTGGTGTGTCCAGACCCGGTGGAAACCAGTCGTGCTGCCCTTCTGGTGGGGTCTAACTCCTCCCCCCCCCCCTTGTGCAACGGCTCCTGGGAGCCTGTAAGGAGAGGGCGGGGGAGAACTTTCTGGAGACCCTCTCGGTACACCCATTATTTCGGGTGGTGTTCGAAGAAGTGGGTGACCCCCAAGGGCTGGATCCGGCGTGCAAACGAGGGACGGTGTGGTGTACACAGGCGGGGGAGGTGATACGACCGGGGAGGTGGCACTCGTGATGGGGACCCCAGATTCCCCAGAGTGCCAGAGGGTGAAGCCCTGTTAGTAGACGCTCGGGACAATCTCGAGGGGGAAACACGATTTCCGGTGGGGATGCTGGTGAGGCCCGAAGTGCAGAGGCCATCGGTGGTACATGCGAGGCGGATAGCAGTGAGTATCAGGAACACTACGGAGAGAGAAATCACCTTTAAGAGAGGGATGCTACTGGCACGTTTGTTCCTGGTGACGGTAATGTCTAGCACACCGGTGAGGGCCACTAAAGGGGAAGGATTGGAAAACAGGAAAGCTGACCACTGAGACCTATAACTTTGGGGATTCTCCTGTGCCGCTGGCGTGGAAACGCGGGCTGGTGGAGAAGACGTTGACGCTGGAAGATGTCTTTTCTCTTGGCGAGTTTGATGTGGGTTGCTCCAAGAGCACTCGCCGTACCATCCGAGTGACTGAGGACACCCCGTTCAGAGAGAGGTCACGGCAACTGGCCCCTGCAGATGTGGAAGAAGTGCGGCAGCACTTGTGCAAGTTGAAGGAAGCTGAGGGGAAGCCCCTATGCGTCCCCAATAGTGGTGGCCCGGAAGAAGAACGGGAGGGCACGCATGTGTGTGGACTATAGGACTTTGAATCGGCAAACTGTCCCTGACCAGTATACTGTCCCAAGGGTCGAGGACGCGCTGGCCTGCCTGAGCAGAGTGAAGTGGTTCAGTGTGCTGGACTTGAGGAGTGGCTATTACCAGATCCCGATGAGTGAAGGCAATAAAGAGAAGACGGCCTTTACCTGTCCGCTGGGGTTCTTTCAGTTCGAATGAATGCCCCAAGGCATATCGGGAACCCCAGCCACCTTCCAGAGGCTCATGGAGAAGACTGTGGGGGATATGAATCTGCTCGAGGTGCTGGTGTATCTGGACGATCTGATAGTGTTTGGATCTACTTTGTAGGAACATGAGGAGAAGTTGTTGAAGGTATTAAACCGGCTTAAGGAGGAAGGGTTGAAACTTTCCCTGGACAAAAGCCAGTTCTGTAAGTTGTCGGTCGGCTATGTTGGCCACATCATTTCGCGAGAGGGAGTGGCTATTGATCCGACTAAGATATGCACCATGACCACCTGGCTGAGACCCCAGTAGGTGAGCGCCCTACGCTCATTTTTGGGGTTCCGTGGGTATTACCAGCGATTCGTGAAAGGATACGCTAAAATGAGTCACCCGTTGACCCAGCTATTGTGTGGCTATCCGGGGGCAGGAAGCAGAAGGATACTGGAACCTGGCGGAGCCTTTTGGATCGAGATGGGATGATCAATGTGAGGAAGCGTTCCAATCTCTGAAAAAGGTGCTGACTCAGGCCCCGGTGTTGGCTTTTGCCAATCCCCAGAAGCCATACGTGCTGCACACTAATGCCAGCCAAGAGAGTCAAGGGGCTGTCCTGTACCAGGAACAGGGCAACGCATTGAGACCGGTGGCGTTTGTCAGCCGAAGCTTGTTGTCATCTGAGAGAAACTATCCCACTCACAAGTTGGGAGTTCCTGGCGCTGAAGTGGGCGGTGGTGGACAAGTTGAGCGATTACCTGTACGGAGCCAAGTTTGAGGTGAGAACAGATAACAATCCTCTCACTTATATCCTGACTTTGGTGAAACTGGATGCCACAGGGCATCAGTAGCTGGCAGCTTTGTCGGTATATGATTTCAGCCTGAAGTACTGGCCGGGAAGCAAGAATGTCGATGCGGATGCTTTGTCACGTTGGGAGCATGGAGAACCAGAGACGGACGAGGAATGGGAGAGCATTCCTGCCCCTGGAGTGAAAACCATGTGTCAGTTTGCTATCTCCGTGAAGGCCGAGGGAAGGGGGAGGCCGGAGCGAGCAGTGGACCCCTTGGGGGCTTTTGATGATGCTCTGCCCCCGGTTTACTGTGACCTGACTGCACTGAAGACTAAACAGTTGCCGGAACTGAGTCTGGGGGGAGTGGCAGCTGCTCAGCGAAATGACCTGGGCATTGGCACTGTGTGGAGGGCGGTAGAGAAAGGGGATGTGGCATGGGCAGAGAAGGTGAAACACGCTTCCGTGCCTCTGTTATTGAAGGAGTGGCCTCGGTTAAAGTTAAAGAACCAAGTCTTGTACCGGGTCACGGCGCCTCTGGACCACCCCCGGCGTTGGCAGCTGGTCATGCCTGAGGAGCATCGGAAGACTGCTCCAGGCCCTGCATGATGATTCCGGGCACTTGGGGGTGGAAAACACCAATGGATTACTCAAGGACCAATTCTACTGGTCCCGGATGAGGGAGGAGGTTGAAGAATACTGTAAGAAGTGCAGTCGTTGCATCAGGAGGAAGACCCTGCCAGCCCCGGCGGCTCCACTGTCGCACTTGCAGAGTGCGGGACCCCTGGACCTGGTGTGTATGGATTTCCTGTTGATTAAGCCAGACACCAGCAACACCACGAATGTCTTAGTCATCATGGATCATTACACTCGATATGCTCAGGCGTATCCCGCTAAGGATCAGAAAGCAACTACAGTGGCGAAGGTGTTAATGGGAGAAGTACTTTGTTCATTATGGCCTCCCCAGGCGGATCCATAGTGATCGGGGGCGGGACTTTGAGAGCCGGCTTATCCATGAATTACTGACTATGCTTGGGGTTGAGAAATCCAGGACCACACCCTATCACCCGCAGGGTGATCCTCAGCCTGAGAGGTTTAACCGGACACTGTTGGATATGCTCGGGATGCTGGAGATCGGTCAGAAAAGTAACTGGAGTCAACACATTGGGCATTTGGTTCACTGTTACAATTGTACTCGCAATGACGCTACCGGGTACTCGCCTTGTTATCTGATGTTCGGGCGGGAAGCAAGGCTGCCCATTGACTTGTGTTTTGGGACGGAGGTGGGTGAATTACCTGCAAAGCACTATCTGAAGTATGTGTCCGATATGAGGAGAGAGTTGAAAAGGCGTACGAATTGGCCGAGGCGGCGGCTACCAAGCAGAATCAGAGGAATAAGAGCAATATAAGAGGAATATGATCAGAAAGTGAAGTTCGCTCAATTATTGCCGGGCGACCGGGTCCTTAAACGGAATTTAGGACTACCTGGTAAGCACAAGTTGGCAGATCGATGGGCGGCCACCCCCTATGTGGTAGAGAGCCAAATGCCGAATCTACCTGTTTACCGGGTGAGACCAGAGGATGGGAAGGGGCCTATCAAGGTACTCCATTGGAACTGCCTGCTGCCCCTGGGTCAAGCAGTGCAGGTGGATAAAGAGCCAGAGTGGGAGGTTTTGCCTAGTACGAGGATACTCTGCGAGGGCGTGGGGCGAAGGAAGAGACAGGACCAGTCCTCACCCCAGAAAGGGATACCAATTCGGAAGACGATGATTCAGATGTGTGGCCCCTGTTTCCATTCGCTATTTCTCCAGTACCGGAAGAGGAGGCTCCTGGCCCTTCCCCTACTGAGTTAGGTGAGAGGAGGGAGGGTGTTGATGGGCAGACTGAGATGCAGCTGGCATTGGGGGGAGAGAGGGTGGAACTCGAACGCGAGACAGAGGCTTCTCAGGTGAAGAGGGATCCCAGTGAGGGAGAGGGTGAGGGTCTGACAGGTTGATCTGGGGTGTCCCCCGTGGTGTCTGAGGCGGAAGGGTCGGCAGGGGGGTACGGAGGTCTCAGAGAAGTAGTCACCCCCCCCCCTCCCCGGAGCGGTTGACATATGCAGTGCCAGGAGAACCGAGTGCGATCTCTACTGCCCTGGACAGTTATGTCACTGCTTTCTGCACCTGGGTTGGGTTTTGTGTTTTGCGAGAAGCATTGGGGAACTCTGGTAATGCCATGAGGGCATGACTTTTGTTGGTGGGGGGAGGATGTACTGCGTATGTTAATCAAAATGGCTTCTTTGTTTGTTAAAAGTAAAACTGCTTCTTCGTTAGCTAACTGGTGAGGGAGTGCTTTTCTTGCAGAGCATTCTTGAAGCTTCTCGAAGCTTGTTTGGGTTAAAATTGCTGATAACGGGGGTTTTATTCATTTGTTAACCAGTTGGGTTGGATGTTATTTTCTCTTGTGGGTCTGGGAGCTGGGATTGTGGGGTCTTTTTGGGGGTCGGAAGAAGACGGCTAGGAAGGTGGACGGGTGCGGCTCTCTGGTCGATCACCGAGGGTGGTCCCAGGTGCGGCACTGCTGGTCGATCACCGAGGGTGGTCCCAGGTGTGGCACTGCGGGTCGATCACCGAGGGTGGTCCCAGGTGCGGCTCTCTGGTCGATCACCGAGGGTGGTCCCAGGTGCGGCTCTCTGGTCGATCACCGAGGGTGGTCCCAGGTGCGGCTCTCTGGTCGATCACCGAGGGTGGTCCCAGGTGCGGCACTGCGGGTCGATCACCGAGGGTGGTCCCAGGTGCGGCTCTCTGGTCGATCACCGAGGGTGGTCCCAGGTGCGTGGGTCGATCACCGAGGGTGGTCCCAGGTGCGGCTCTCTGGTCGATCACCGAGGGTGGTCCCAGGTGCGCTGGTCGATCACCGTGGGTGGTCCCAGGTGAGCGGGTCGATCACCGAGGGTGGTCCCAGGTGCGGCTCTCTGGTCGATCACCGAGGGTGGTCCCAGGTGCGTGGGTCGATCACCGAGGGTGGTCCCAGGTGCGGCTCTCTGGTCGATCACCGAGGGTGGTCCCAGGTGCGGCTCTCTGGTCGATCACCGAGGGTGGTCCCAGGTGTGCGGGTCGATCACCGAGGGTGGTCCCAGGTGCGGCTCTCTGGTCGATAACCGAGGGTGGTCCCAGGTGCGGCACTGCGGGTCGATCACCGAGGGTGGTCCCAGGTGCGGCTCTCTGGTCGATCATCGAGGGTGGTCCCAGGTGCGGCACTGCGGGTCGATCACCGAGGGTGGTCCCAGGTGCGGCTCTCTGGTCGATCACCGAGGGTGGTCCCAGGTGTACGGGTCGATCACCGAGGGTGGTCCCAGGTGCGGCTCTCTGGTCGATCACCGAGGGTGGTCCCAGGTGCGGCTCTCTGGTCGATCACCGAGGGTGGTCCCAGGTGTGCGGGTCGATCACCGAGGGTGGTCCCAGGTGCGGCTCTCTGGTCGATCACCGAGGGTGGTCCCAGGTGCGGCTCTCTGGTCGATCACCGAGGGTGGTCCCAGGTGCGGCTCTCTGGTCGATCACCGAGGGTGGTCCCAGGTGTGGCACTGCGGGTCGATCACCGAGGGTGGTCCCAGGTGCGGCACTGTGGGTCGATCACCGAGGGTGGTCCCAGGTGCGGCTCTCTGGTCGATCACCGAGGGTGGTCCCAGGTGCGGCTCTCTGGTCGATCACTGAGGGTGGTCCCAGGTGCGCGGGTCGATCACCGAGGGTGGTCCCAGGTGCGGCACTGCGGGTCGATCACCGAGGGTGGTCCCAGGTGTGGCACTGCTGGTCGATCACTGAGGGTGGTCCCAGGTGCGGCTCTCTGGTCGATCACCGAGGGTGGTCCCAGGTGCGGCACTGCGGGTCGATCACTGAGGGTGGTCCCAGGTGCGGCTCTCTGGTCGATCACCGAGGGTGGTCCCAGGTGCGGCTCTCTGGTCGATCACTGAGGGTGGTCCCAGGTGCGCGGGTCGATCACCGAGGGTGGTCCCAGGTGCGGCACTGCAGGTCGATCACCGAGGGTGGTCCCAGGTGCGCGGGTCGATCACCGAGGGTGGTCCCAGGTGCGGCACTGCGGGTCGATCACCAAGGGTGGTCCCAGGTGCGCGGGTCGATCACCGAGGGTGGTCCCAGGTGCGCGGGTCGATCACCGAGGGTGGTCCCAGGTGCGGCTCTCTGGTCGATCACCGAGGGTGGTCCCAGGTGCGGCACTGCGGGTCGATCACCGAGGGTGGTCCCAGGGGCGGCACTGCGGGTCGATCACCGAGGGTGGTCCCAGGTGCGGCTCTCTGGTCGATCACCAAGGGTGGTCCCAGGTGCGCGGGTCGATCACCGAGGGTGGTCCCAGGTGCGGCACTGCGGGTCGATCACCAAGGGTGGTCCCAGGTGCGCGGGTCGATCACCGAGGGTGGTCCCAGGTGCGGCACTGCGGGTCGATCACCGAGGGTGGTCCCAGGTGCGCGGGTCGATCACCGAGGGTGGTCCCAGGTGCGGCACTGCGGGTCGATCACCGAGGGTGGTCCCAGGTGCGGCACTGCGGGTCGATCACCGAGGGTGGTCCCAGGTGTGGCACTGCGGGTCGATCACCGAGGGTGGTCCCAGGTGCGGCTCTCTGGTCGATCACCGAGGGTGGTCCCAGGTGCGGCTCTCTGGTCGATCACCGAGGGTGGTCCCAGGTGCGGCTCTCTGGTCGATCACCGAGGGTGGTCCCAGGTGTGGCACTGCGGGTCGATCACCGAGGGTGGTCCCAGGTGCGGCTCTCTGGTCGATCACCAAGGGTGGTCCCAGGTGCGCGGGTCGATCACCGAGGGTGGTCCCAGGTGCGGCACTGCGGGTCGATCACCAAGGGTGGTCCCAGGTGCGCGGGTCGATCACCGAGGGTGGTCCCAGGTGCGGCACTGCGGGTCGATCACCGAGGGTGGTCCCAGGTGCGCGGGTCGATCACCGAGGGTGGTCCCAGGTGCGGCACTGCGGGTCGATCACCGAGGGTGGTCCCAGGTGCGGCACTGCGGGTCGATCACCGAGGGTGGTCCCAGGTGTGGCACTGCGGGTCGATCACCGAGGGTGGTCCCAGGTGCGGCTCTCTGGTCGATCACCGAGGGTGGTCCCAGGTGCGCGGGTCGATCACCGAGGATGGTCCCAGGTGCGGCACTGCGGGTCGATCACCGAGGGTGGTCCCAGGTGCGGCACTGCGGGTCGATCACCGAGGGTGGTCCCAGGTGCGGCTCTCTGGTCGATCACCGAGGGTGGTCCCAGGTGCGGCACTGCGGGTCGATCACCGAGGATGGTCCCAGGTGCGGCACTGCGGGTCGATCACCGAGGGTGGTCCCAGGTGCGGCTCTCTGGTCGATCACCGAGGGTGGTCCCAGGTGCGGCACTGCGGGTCGATCACCGAGGGTGGTCCCAGGTGCGGCTCTCTGGTCGATCACCGAGGGTGGTCCCAGGTGCGCGGGTCGATCACCGAGGATGGTCCCAGGTGCGGCACTGCGGGTCGATCACCGAGGGTGGTCCCAGGTGCGCGGGTCGATCACCGAGGATGGTCCCAGGTGCGGCTCTCTGGTCGATCACCGAGGGTGGTCCCAGGTGCGGCACTGCGGGTCGATCACCGAGGGTGGTCCCAGGGGCGGCACTGCGGGTCGATCACCGAGGGTGGTCCCAGGTGCGGCTCTCTGGTCGATCACCAAGGGTGGTCCCAGGTGCGCGGGTCGATCACCGAGGGTGGTCCCAGGTGCGGCACTGCGGGTCGATCACCAAGGGTGGTCCCAGGTGCGCGGGTCGATCACCGAGGGTGGTCCCAGGTGCGGCACTGCGGGTCGATCACCAAGGGTGGTCCCAGGTGCGCGGGTCGATCACCGAGGGTGGTCCCAGGTGCGGCACTGCGGGTCGATCACCGAGGGTGGTCCCAGGTGCGGCACTGCGGGTCGATCACCGAGGGTGGTCCCAGGTGTGGCACTGCGGGTCGATCACCGAGGGTGGTCCCAGGTGCGGCTCTCTGGTCGATCACCGAGGGTGGTCCCAGGTGCGGCTCTCTGGTCGATCACCGAGGGTGGTCCCAGGTGCGGCTCTCTGGTCGATCACCGAGGGTGGTCCCAGGTGTGGCACTGCGGGTCGATCACCGAGGGTGGTCCCAGGTGCGGCTCTCTGGTCGATCACCAAGGGTGGTCCCAGGTGCGCGGGTCGATCACCGAGGGTGGTCCCAGGTGCGGCACTGCGGGTCGATCACCAAGGGTGGTCCCAGGTGCGCGGGTCGATCACCGAGGGTGGTCCCAGGTGCGGCACTGCGGGTCGATCACCGAGGGTGGTCCCAGGTGCGCGGGTCGATCACCGAGGGTGGTCCCAGGTGCGGCACTGCGGGTCGATCACCGAGGGTGGTCCCAGGTGCGGCACTGCGGGTCGATCACCGAGGGTGGTCCCAGGTGTGGCACTGCGGGTCGATCACCGAGGGTGGTCCCAGGTGCGGCTCTCTGGTCGATCACCGAGGGTGGTCCCAGGTGCGCGGGTCGATCACCGAGGATGGTCCCAGGTGCGGCACTGCGGGTCGATCACCGAGGGTGGTCCCAGGTGCGGCACTGCGGGTCGATCACCGAGGGTGGTCCCAGGTGCGGCTCTCTGGTCGATCACCGAGGGTGGTCCCAGGTGCGGCACTGCGGGTCGATCACCGAGGATGGTCCCAGGTGCGGCACTGCGGGTCGATCACCGAGGGTGGTCCCAGGTGCGGCTCTCTGGTCGATCACCGAGGGTGGTCCCAGGTGCGGCACTGCGGGTCGATCACCGAGGGTGGTCCCAGGTGCGGCTCTCTGGTCGATCACCGAGGGTGGTCCCAGGTGCGCGGGTCGATCACCGAGGATGGTCCCAGGTGCGGCACTGCGGGTCGATCACCGAGGGTGGTCCCAGGTGCGCGGGTCGATCACCGAGGATGGTCCCAGGTGCGGCTCTCTGGTCGATCACCGAGGGTGGTCCCAGGTGCGGCACTGCGGGTCGATCACCGAGGGTGGTCCCAGGGGCGGCACTGCGGGTCGATCACCGAGGGTGGTCCCAGGTGCGGCTCTCTGGTCGATCACCAAGGGTGGTCCCAGGTGCGCGGGTCGATCACCGAGGGTGGTCCCAGGTGCGGCACTGCGGGTCGATCACCAAGGGTGGTCCCAGGTGCGCGGGTCGATCACCGAGGGTGGTCCCAGGTGCGGCACTGCGGGTCGATCACCAAGGGTGGTCCCAGGTGCGCGGGTCGATCACCGAGGGTGGTCCCAGGTGCGGCACTGCGGGTCGATCACCGAGGGTGGTCCCAGGTGCGGCACTGCGGGTCGATCACCGAGGGTGGTCCCAGGTGTGGCACTGCGGGTCGATCACCGAGGGTGGTCCCAGGTGCGGCTCTCTGGTCGATCACCGAGGGTGGTCCCAGGTGCGGCTCTCTGGTCGATCACCGAGGGTGGTCCCAGGTGCGGCTCTCTGGTCGATCACCGAGGGTGGTCCCAGGTGTGGCACTGCGGGTCGATCACCGAGGGTGGTCCCAGGTGCGGCTCTCTGGTCGATCACCAAGGGTGGTCCCAGGTGCGCGGGTCGATCACCGAGGGTGGTCCCAGGTGCGGCACTGCGGGTCGATCACCAAGGGTGGTCCCAGGTGCGCGGGTCGATCACCGAGGGTGGTCCCAGGTGCGGCACTGCGGGTCGATCACCGAGGGTGGTCCCAGGTGCGCGGGTCGATCACCGAGGGTGGTCCCAGGTGCGGCACTGCGGGTCGATCACCGAGGGTGGTCCCAGGTGCGGCACTGCGGGTCGATCACCGAGGGTGGTCCCAGGTGTGGCACTGCGGGTCGATCACCGAGGGTGGTCCCAGGTGCGGCTCTCTGGTCGATCACCGAGGGTGGTCCCAGGTGCGCGGGTCGATCACCGAGGATGGTCCCAGGTGCGGCACTGCGGGTCGATCACCGAGGGTGGTCCCAGGTGCGGCACTGCGGGTCGATCACCGAGGGTGGTCCCAGGTGCGGCTCTCTGGTCGATCACCGAGGGTGGTCCCAGGTGCGGCACTGCGGGTCGATCACCGAGGATGGTCCCAGGTGCGGCACTGCGGGTCGATCACCGAGGGTGGTCCCAGGTGCGGCTCTCTGGTCGATCACCGAGGGTGGTCCCAGGTGCGGCACTGCGGGTCGATCACCGAGGGTGGTCCCAGGTGCGGCTCTCTGGTCGATCACCGAGGGTGGTCCCAGGTGCGCGGGTCGATCACCGAGGATGGTCCCAGGTGCGGCACTGCGGGTCGATCACCGAGGGTGGTCCCAGGTGCGGCACTGCGGGTCGATCACCGAGGGTGGTCCCAGGTGCGGCACTGCGGGTCGATCACCGAGGGTGGTCCCAGGTGCGGCTCTCTGGTCGATCACCGAGGGTGGTCCCAGGTGCGGCTCTCTGGTCGATCACCGAGGGTGGTCCCAGGTGCGGCACTGCGGGTCGATCACCGAGGGTGGTCCCAGGTGCGGCTCTCTGGTCGATCACCGAGGGTGGTCCCAGGTGCGGCACTGCGGGTCGATCACCGAGGGTGGTCCCAGGTGCGGCTCTCTGGTCGATCACCGAGGGTGGTCCCAGGTGCGTGGGTCGATCACCGAGGGTGGTCCCAGGTGCGGCTCTCTGGTCGATCACCGAGGGTGTTCCCAGGTGCGTGGGTCGATCACCGAGGGTGGTCCCAGGTGCAGCTCTCTGGTCGATCACCGAGGGTGGTCCCAGGTGCGGCACTTCGGGTCGATCACCGAGGGTGGTCCCAGGTGCGTGGGTCGATCACCGAGGGTGGTCCCAGGTGCGGCTCTCTGGTCGATCACCGAGGGTGGTCCCAGGTGCGGCTCTCTGGTCGATCACCGAGGGTGGTCCCAGGTGCGTGGGTCGTGGAGGTCGGAGAAGATCGAAGAGTGGTCGGAGGATTCGATGGTTGATCTCCAACGATTGTGCACTAATTGACTGAACCCTGATAAGTTTTGGTGCCTTTTCTTTCCTCTCTTTTCTTTCATATATATTGTATCGCCATTAATCACTTAGTTCTAGTAAGATTTATAAAGTGTATTCTGTAAACGTACCTGGTGTGAGCTTGATATATGTGTGCGAGTTTGTACCAGTGTGTATTTCACAGCATCCACGTATACGGGAGGCGCGGTTTGGCGGGTGGACGAATTTTCCCCTAGACATACACCAGCCGGTCGCGTAAGCGTTACACATCTTATCGTACAAGATGTCCGATAAGGAGTCTATAACAGTGTGGTAGAAGCTGTCCCTGAATCTGGTGGTATGTGCTTTCACTCTTTTGTATATTTTGTCTTATGGAAGAGGGGAGAAGAGAGGTAGGTGGTGCCTTTGATTATGTTGGGTGCTTTACTGAGGCAATGAGAAGTATAGATGGAGTCCATAAAGGCTGGTTCTGGTAAGTCTGACAGCGTTTCAGGTCAACAGCATCAGTCCGGGTTCTCATGAAAAGTTGCTACACGACAAAGGATCTCCTTAGCAATGAAGTCCTGAAGTCAAGAAAGGCACTATAGAAATGCCTGGGACAGTGCCGGGTTTTGTATTTGATGTTTGCTCAAGGACTCTAGTGCCCCAACCTCCTATTTACAAGGCCCTTGATGAAGCAGCCTCCCGACCCATAAATGATGTCAGGTGACTCATGTGGAGGTCAGAGCAGGATTGTTCATAATTGACACATGAGATTCTGCAGGTGCTGGAAATCCAGAGCAACACGCGCAAAAAATGCTGGAGGAACTCAGCAGGTCAGGCAGCATCTATGCAGGGAGTAAATATATGTATTTTAATAGTTAAACTATGTAGTGAGGTAGTGTTCATGGATTTAATGTCCATTCAGAAACCTGTTGGCAGAGGGGCAGAAGCTGTTCCTGAATGGTTGAGTATCTGCCTTGGGGCTCTGTAACTCCTTTGTCATGGTGGAAATGAGAAGAGGGCATATCCTGGGTGGTGGAGGTCCGTAATGATGGATGCCACCTTTTTGAGGCCTCACTCCTTGAAGATGTCCTGGATGCTGGGGAGGCAAGCGCCCGTGAAGGAGCTGACTGAGTTCACGACTTCCTGCAGCTTCTTTCGATCCTGTGCGGTACCCCCGCCCCCCATGCCAGACAGTGGTGCAGTCAGTTCGAATGCCAGACCTTTCATCAAAAGGCTAGAACAGAGCAGAAGCCAGAATAAGAAGTTGGGTGGAAGGGAAGGAGTGCAAGCCGGCAGGTGATAGGTGAAGCCACATGAGGGGGAGGTAGGTGGGTGAGGGAGAGAGGGTAATTAATCCTTCAGAACACCGGAGCTGCTATGGTTTAGGCAAAATGTAAACTGAGTCTCCAGATGCATTTTTAAATTTAAAAGGTAAATCAGGTTGCCGGATAACAATTGTGTGTGACCACTGCATTTAATTATGATGCAAGACTTTTTTCAAGACTCACGGTTATTTGTCACATGGAACATACGGTGAAATATGTTTGTGTTAACAATCAACACACCTGAAGGGCAGCCCGTGAATGTTGCCACTCATCCCAGCGTCGATATGGTATGCCCAAAATGCTCGGCAGAACAACACAGAACTCGACCAAAGATGTACTGGTGAGTGGGTTAATTGGTCGCTGTGGATTGTCCTGTGATTCGGCTAGTGTTAAGTAAGTGAGTTGCTGGGCCAGAAGGCCCTGTTCCATGTTCTGTCTCTAAAAACTAAAATATTTAAACAACACAACACGCAACAAAACAACAACAGCAAAACAACCACTGTTCTTCCCACCCAGCCAGGCATATACACAGTCCTCTATCGCAAGGGCAGGCTGCCTTCAGCTTCTAACCTCCAGCAGACTCACAGACATAAGGGCCTTTGACTTGACGGGAGACTCACTGACTCGGGGCTCCAGACAACAGGCCTTGACTGTTGTGGAAGACAGTCTTCACAACAGACTTCAGCTTTCACCCTTGGCAGCAACCCCACGACTGGCCAGTCACCGGACATCAGGCCTCAACTCTGCACTGGCAGGTGGCAGGATCCTGAGCAATAGGCTTCAGTCTGCAGCCTCACCGACTCACAAACCCCGGGGGTCATTGGACTCTGGAACCCGCCGGCAACTCGGTGGCCCTTGGGGAACTAAACTGTTGTACAATTACACGTGTAATAGATAACTCTCAGCCTCGGCCAATCCAAACCTCAATTATGTAAAGTTTCCCCTGTTCTGTGGTTTCCTCCCACATTGCAAAGATGTGCTGATTGGTAAGTTAATGGGTTGCTGTAAATTAACCTCAATTGGTTAACTGATTAGCAGAATGTGGGTAGTGGGGGAGGGGGAGTATATGAGGAGGGTTTCATTAACACAAGATATTTTGCATTTCTAGAAATCCACAGCAATGTACACAAGATGCTGGAGGAACTCAGCAGGTCAGGCAACATCTGTGGAGAGAAAGAGTGAACACAGTTCTCAAACTTGTATATGACAAGAGTTGGAGGTGCTGTGTACTGTAAAGAGGATGCTAATGGACTTCAAGGAGATACACCCAGACTTGTAGAATGATTAGGTCAGTGGCAGGAGAAATTTACTCCTGATAAGGTGATGCATTCATTTATAACCACAAGAGGTTCTGCAGATCCTGGAACCTTGAGCAATACACACAAAATGCTGGAGAAACTCTGCAGGTCAGGCAACATCTTTGAAGGGAAATGAGCGATCAGCATTTCAGGCTCAAACCTTTAATCAGGACTGGGGGGGAAAAAGGGGAAGAAGACAGAATTAAGAAATCGGGTGGATGGGGAGGGGTACAAGCTGGCAGGTGATCAGTAAAATCAGGTGAGGGGCAAGTTGGGTGGTTGGGGGAGGGGGAGGAACTAAGATAGGTAGAAGAGGTAAAGGATTGAAGAAGGAATATGATCATGGGTGAGTGGAGCATGGGGGAAAGGGAAGGAGGAGAGGGACCAGAGGGAAGTGAAGGGCAGGTGAGGAAAAGAGAGGTAAAAGGGTATCCAGAATGGGGAATAGAAAATGAGAGGAGAGGGAGAATTACCAGAGATAGGGAAATCAATGCTCATGCCAACAGAAGGAATTTGAGGTGTTGCTTCTCCAGCCTGAGTGTATGTAGATTCATTGTGGTAGTAGAGGAGGCCATGGACCAACATATGAGAATGGGAGGTTGAATTCAAATGGGTAGCCACTGGGCATACCCGCCTGTGTGATAGCTCAGGCCCTGGACTTGCTGGGAGTTCAGAAGGATGAATGGGGATCTCTTTGAAAGCTACTCAATACTGAAAGACCTGGACAGAGTAGACAGGATGAAGATGTTTCCAATAATGGGAGTGTCCAGGATCTGAAGAAACAACCTCTGAATAAAGGGACATTCCTTTTAGCACTGAGATAAAGAGGAGTTTCTTCAGCCAAACATGGTGAATCTGGAATTAGTTGCTACAGTGGGCAGTGGGGAGCAAAGTTATTGGGTGCATTTAAGGCAGAGACAGGCTCTTAATTGGTAATGGGGTTATGGATTTGGGGAGAAGGCAGGAGAATGGGGTTGGAACTGTCTTCTTAGAGTCAAAGTGAATGTGGTGGGGGTAAATAAAATGGGGTTAGACTAAATAATACCATGAGACAGGAGTAGAACTAGGCCATCTAGCCCACCAAACCTGCTTCGCCTTTTCCCTCTCAAACACATTCTCCTGCTTTCTCTCTTAATGCCCTGACTGATGAAGAATCCATCAACTCCACCTTAAATGCACCCAATGACCTGGTCTCCACAGATGCCTGTGGCAATGAATTCCACAGATTCACAGTTTAAGAAATTCCTCCTTATCTCTGTTCTATCCACCTCTCTATTCTGAGTCTGTGCCCTCTGGTCTTAGACTCACTCACCATAAGAAACATCCTTTCTACATCCATTATATCGAGACCTTTCAACATTTGATAGGTCTCAATGAGAATCCTCCCCTCCCTCATTCTTCTAAATTCCAATAATACAGGCCTAGAGCCAATAATTGTTCCTCTTAATATAAGCTTTTCATCAAAATCATTCTTGTGAACCTTTTCTGAACCCACTTCTTTGTCAGCACATCCTTCCTTAAATAAGAGGCCCAAAACCACTCACAACACTTCAAGTAAGGCCTCACCAGTCCCTTATAAAGCCTCCACATTACATCTTAGCTTTTATACTCTATTCCTCTCAAAATGAATGCTAACATTGCATTTGCCTTCCTCACCACCAACTCAATCCTACACGAGAAATCCCAAGTCCCTTTGTACCTCAGATTTTACTCTTCCCAGTACTATTTCCCATCTGCCACTTCTTTGCCCATTCTCCTAATTTTTCTTAGTCCTTCTATAGCCCCTCTGCTTCCACAACATTACCTGCCCCGCCACCTATCTTCATATTTTCCACAAGCTTGGCCACAAAGCCATCTAAATCAGAATCAGGTTTATTATCACCGGCATGTGACGTGAAATTTGTTAACTTAGCAGCAGCCTAGCAGAGAGAGAAAAATAACAATAATAAATAAACAAGTAAATCAATTACATATATTGAATAGATTTTAAAAATGTGCAAAAACAGAAATACTATATATTAAAAAAACTGAGAGGTAGTATCCAAAGATTCAATGTCCATTTAGGAATAGGATGGCAGAGGGGAAGAAGCTGTTCCTGCATCACTGAGTGTGTGCCTTCAGGCTTCTGTACCTCCTACCTGATGGTAACAGTGAGAAAAGGACATGCCCTGGGTGCTGGAGGTCCTTCATAACGGACACTGCCTTTCTGAGACACCGCTCCCTAAAGATGTCCTAGGTACTTTGTAGGCTAGTACCCAAGATGGAGCTGACTAGATTTACAACCCTCTGCAGCTTCTTTCAGTCCTGTGCAGTAGCCTCTCCATACCAGACAGTAATGCAGCCTGTCAGAATGCTCTCCATGGTATAACTATAGAAGTTTTTGAGTCTATTTGTTGACATGCCAAATCTCTTCAAACACCTAATAAAGTATAGCTGCTGTCTTGCCTTCTTTATAACTACATCGATATGTTGGGACCAGGTTAGACCCTCAGAGATCTTGACACCCAGGAACTTGAAGCTGCTCACTCTCTCCACTTCTGATCCCTCTATGAGGATTGGTATGTGTTCCTTCGTCTTACCTTTCCTGAAGTCCACAATCAGTTCTTCATCTTACTGACGTTGAGTGCCAGGTTGTTGCTGCGGCACCATTCTACTAGTTGGCATATTGCACTCCTGTACGCCCTCTCGTCACCACCTGAGATTCTACCAACAATGGTTGTATTGTCAGCAAATCTATACAAATGTTTGTAGATGATATTTGAGCTATGCCTCGCCACACATTCCTGTGTATATAGAGAGTAGAGCAGTGGACTAAGTACACACCCCTGAGCTGCGCCAGTGTTGATTGTCAGCGAAGAGAATATGTTATCACCAAGATTGTGGTCTTCCATTTAAGGAAGTCAAGGATCCAATTGCAGAGCGAGGTACAGAGGCCCAAATTCTGCAACTTCTCAATCAGGATTATTGGCATATTATGTAAAAAGAAGTGATCCCCACACAGACCCTGCGGAATACCACAAGTCATCAGTAGACAATCAGAAAGGGCTCCCTCTATTCCCATTCTTTGCCTCCTGCCAATAGCCAATGCTCTATCCGTGGTAGCAATTTTCCTGTAATACTCATAGCTCCTGTTAAGCTCTTTGTCAAAGGCCTTCAAGTACACAACATCTATCGATTCGTCTTTGTCTACCTTGATTGGTATTTCCAACAGATTAATCTTTGGTCTGTTACACCTGTGGCCCCCTCCTTTTTGAGAATCGCAGGATCGCTATTGATTCGGGTCAGGAGACCCAGGAAATGAGAGAGAGACACGCAGATTCCTCAATGTTTGAAATGTGTCCTGGGCCTCCGAGAGACAAAGCCAAGGATAACGGCCATTATCTCTTGGAGACGGAATTGTGTATTGAGTACTGTACGATTCATCGAAGCCCCCAGGCAATGAACCGAGGGGGGGTTGGTGGAGGGATTGCATCATCCCAACCTGATTGACATCTGAGACCCTGTGAGTCAGGATAAAAGAGGGTCTGTGGGAACAGCCCCTCAGACGCACCAGAAGAAACGCTAGAACTCCTGTAACAGCGTAATAGCGAAAGCTGGTGGAAAAGCCCACGTGCGTCCTTTTCCATTTGCCTCAGAATTGGTGGGTCTTGTCACGGAAGAACGGCTTTCGCTAACAACAAAGGAGAAATCAGCCCCCAACGACTCTCGAAGGATTGACATCGTAAAAGGAATGGGCAAGTTTTAATCCGTCTCTCTCTCCAACCAAAGGCTGCAGCTTGAATGAACTTGAGTGACTTTTATATTTCCATCGGACAATACATTATCCCCTAGACAACGATAGAGCTATTTCTTATTGATTATTATTATACCCGCGCTTTTAGATTTAGTATTGACGACGTATATTACCTGTATGGTAGCATTGATATTATTTTTGTGTATTTTTACCAATAAATACTGTTAAAAATAGTACCATCAGACTTCAACGGACCTCTCTATCTTTGCTGGTAAGTGACCCAGTTACGGGGTACGTAACAGGTCTATTTTATTATGTTCTTCCAAGTACCCCGAAACCACATCCTTAACAATCAACTCCAACGTCTTCCCAACCACTGAGGTCAGGCTAACTGGTCTCTAATTTCCTTTCTTCTGCCTCCCTGTCTGCTTGGAGAGTGGAATGACATTTGCAATTTTCCAGTCCTCCAGAACCATGTCAGAGTCTATCGATCTTTGAAAGTTCATTACTGATGCCTCCGCAGTCTCTTCAGCTACCTTGTTCAGAACCCCTGGGTGTAGTTCATCTGGTCCAGGTGACTTACCTACCTTCAGACCTTTCAGTTTCCCAAGCATCTTCTCCCTAGTAACAGCAAATGCACTCAGTTCTACCCTCCTGGCACTCTCGAACTTCCACTGTGAAGACTAATGCAAAATACTTCTTCAGTTTGTCCGCTATTTCCTTGTTCCCCATTACTTCCTCTCCAGTGTCATTTTCCAGAGGTCCAACGTCTGTTCTTGCCTCTCTTTTAACTCTTTATATATCTGAAAAAACTTGGTATTCTCTTTGATATTATTGGCTGCCTCACAGTGACCAGAGTTCAATGCTGGCCTCTGCTGCTGTGTTGAGACTGGACATTCTCCTTGTGAGTGTGTGAGTGAGTTTTCCCCGGGCACTCTGGTGTCCTTCCCACATCCCAAAAATCTGTTAGCTTGTAGGTTAATTGTCCACTCATAAATTACTCCTAGTGTGTGAGTGAGGGGCAGGTTTTGGGAGACAGTTGATGGGTGTAGGGAGTTTAGGCTACAGGGAAAGTTAGTGGCAGAATGGGCTAGCTCTGTGACCTGGCAGAGACTTGATGGGCTGAATGGTCCCTTTCCATGTGGTACAGATACATCGAACATATTACCAGCTGTACAGAATAGACACTCAGCTTTAATTTCTGTATAGACTCAATGTGCCAAAGGGCCATTTCCATATTATACAGTGACTCTGTGACAAAGAAGTGTACTTATTAAACACCGCAGCAAGAATTCAAGATTCAGGACTTGTTTTTGTCATTCTTCAGTACACATCTGTAAAGGAGAACGAACTCATTGTTACACTGGATCTGACGCAGCTTAAAAAACAGAATAAACATTAAGAACGCAATATATTAAAAAACCCACAATAAATCTAAATATAAAAGAAATCTTATAAAACACGATGTACAAGTAACACAGATCGTATCTACATAAGGTGACGCAAGGTAGTGTCAGTGTACACACGAGGAGATCTGCAGATGCTGGAAATTCAAGCAACACACATGAAATGCTGGAGGAACACAGCAGGTCAGGCAGCATCTATAGGGTCATGGGATCCTTTCCCTTCTCCCGACGCAGACTGGGAGACCGTTTCATTGAACACCTACACTCTGTCCACCAGAGAAAGCAGGCTCTCCCAGTGGCCACACATTTTAATTCCATGTCCCATTCCCATTCTGACATGTCTATCCATGGCCTCCTCTACTGACAAAATTAAGCCACACTCAGGTAGGAGGAACAACACCTTATATTCCGGCTGGGTAGCCTCCAATCTGATGGCATGAACATTGATTTCTCTAACTTCTGTTAATGCCCCTCCTCCCCTTCTTACCCCATCCCTGATTTATTTATTTCCCCCCTTCCTTTTTTTTTCTCTCTCTGCCCATCACTCCTTGCCTGCTCTCCATCTCCCTCTGGTGCTCCCCTCCCCCTTTCTTTCTCCCTAGGCCTCCCGTCCCATGATCCTTTCCCTTCTCCAGCTCTGTATCCCTTTTGCCAATCACCTTTCCAGCTCTTAGCTTCATCCCACCCCCTCCGGTCTTCTCCTATCATTTCGCATTCCTCCCCCACCCCCACTTCCAAATCTCTTACTATCTTTTCTTTCAGTTAGTCCTGACGAAGGGTCTCGGCCCGAAACTGTCGACAGTGCTTCTCCCTAGAGATGCTGCCTGGCCTCCTGTGTTCCACCAGCGTTTTGTGCGTGTAATGTGAGTGTATGTTGGTAGGGTGGGTTAATGGGTGGTGGTGCTGTCAGCCTGACGACTTGGGAAAAGTAATTGTCCTGGCGTGGATGCTGACCCACACCAGGAACACTAGACTTCAGTTGCTTTTCTTGGTGGCGATAGTAACAGAAGCAGGAAATGCAGAGGAATAATCATCTTGGCATTCTGCAATGCTTATTCAGTGGTATTTTCTATGCAGATATTTTAATGGATTCATTTAATCTCTGAGCCATTGGGAGCCAGGCCTGTCTGTGTTTAATAATTGTCAAAGTGACTACTAGCTGTTTCCAAACATTGAATGATTGTTAATAACAGGCAATGTTTGGGAGCTAGGGACTCATTTCCAGAACATTAGTTACAGGAGAATGTGATGTTCAGCAGTAAAGTGCAATCTATTTTCATTTCTGTGGCTGGAAGATTTAGAGGCTATGAAAATGGATTGATCTTCCTTTCAAAGAGGGTCACCTTTACGAAGCATCTGAGAAGCTCGTGTACACAATATGTAAAACAACCGTGCACAGTAACCCTCTCCCTTCTCCTTCTCTGTTGCTGCTGGAGCCTGCTCTTTGTGTGTGTGTGATTTTCCATGGGAAATCCATGATAATTATTCTAATTGTTGTTGACCTTGCGCAGAGGGCAGGATCATTGTCATTCCATGACCCTGAAAGGTTAACATTCAAAAGTTTCCCAGGATCAAGCTTCAAACAGGGCTCACAATCTGCTTTTCATAGTCACAAACTTATTCACAGTCACAAGCCTACCAGCACACAGGAGAGATCACAGCCAACAATACTAGAGGTTAAATTGAAGGCAGGGAGCTTTATTTGCTAGTAGTGTATAATCATTCTTAGTATTAAGCATTTAGTCATCTTGTTACTGTTCTGACAAAGCGTCTTTAACCAGGAACATTGATCCTCTTTCCACAGATGCTGTCTGACCTGCTGAAATATTTGCAGCATTTTCTGTTTTTCTTTTAGTAGCAGCCTCACAAGACAATTTTACTTTGTACTTCATAGCCAGTCAGGTACATTGAAGTGATTTATCAAATGGGGATTGATAAAACTGGACAACAATTTTTTTCAAATGTGTTGCTTCCTTAGAAATTTTTTTTCTTTTTGATAAACCACTTGAAGCTGAACGCAAGTATATTTTCAGACTACTTGGATCACGTAGGAATTTGAAGAAACAAGAAATTAACTTTTTTTGAATATCTTGCGTTTAAATGTATAATGGTACTGACACTTTGCAACGGTTCAACTAAGCTAAAAATGTTTTGTTGATGATTTTCATTTGTACTCAGTGTCTGAGGCTTCTCGCTTAAGTGTCTAACAATAATCAGCCAGCATTGACAGATTCTGTTTCGCCAGGACTACGGTGTTCAGATGAAACCTTTCACCATGCTCATCACTGACAGCACCAAGATTTTCAGGGAAGGAGTCTAAATGGGAATGCAGAAAATTAATCTTTAGTGACATGTTGCACTTCATGGTTTTGTATGCTTGAAGCATGTTGTCAACCAACTGCACATAGTTTGGTGCTCTGTAGTGCCAAGAAAATTTTAACAACATCCTTTAATGTCTTCCGTGTGATTTTCTCCAGTCCCACTAGAAGTTCTTTGAATTGCCTGTCATTGAGGTCCTGTTTGATTTGTGGACCAACAAAAATGCCTTCCTTAATCTTGGCATCATTTTTTTCTGGGGAGCATCTGTCCCAAACATTGAAATCCTTCTTAGAAATCTATAGCCTTGCCTGAGCATGTCTGGACAAGATAGAAAACTTGTCAGTTTATATTGTGGGCAACATTTTAATTGACGAGTTATGAATTGAAATGACAAATATAAGCTATTTTTTAAATGGTGCGCGAAAGGGAAATTTCATGGTGGTTTTCATGATCAGCAGCTCAAAGTACATAAGGTACACCCGAAGTTATTCAGGAAGCAATATCCTTGTTGCCCAGGAAGACATGGAGAATCTGCAGATGCTGGAACCTGGAACAACAAACAAAACTCTGACAGGTAGTCAGAATTTGTGGAGGGAGATAGACAGTCAATGTTTCAGGCCAAGACCTTTCATCTGGACTGAAACATAAAGGGATGATGTAAGAGCTGGTATAAAGGGAAGGGATGATGCAAGAGCTGGGTAGTGATGGTGGACCCAGGTGAGGAAGAGCGGCAGGCAGAGGAAGGAGGGAAAAGTGGACATAGCGAAAGGAACCAGGATGTGGGGAGTAAGTTCTGTCCTCTTTCATGTCCACGTGTGAGATCAGGTAAGACATAACTCTTACATTTCATCCAAATTGTGACATCTTCAGCTTATTTTCTTAATTCTGTTCCAGAAAGCCAACCTAGATCTTGCAGAGGGTGAGCAATTCTCTCCCTCAGGGGGTGGTGGAGGATGGATCACTGAAGGTACTTGGAGGATGCTTTGAAAGAGGAGGGTACTGTGGACGATGAAAAACTGGCACAGAAGGAATGAAGCTTGAGGCAGGTCAAGCTTGATCTTATTGAAGGGACAGGTAGCCAACTAACCTATTTTTATTTGTTGACTGTGCTTAAGGCTTTGGATTGGGACTTGAACTCGGAGTTCCTATTCAGATGCCAGAATGCCACAGCCAACAGCCGGCCTGGGACACCAGCTGGAAGACTGAGAGATGGCTTTCTTTGATAAATGGACATTGCTTTTCAGCTTCTGCCTGACGAGTGGCCGTGATATGGTGAGACAGATGCCCAGTTCAATGATTCCAAACCCTGGGGAGTGCGGGTTGACATTGAGGGCAGTTACCCCTTCAGGGGGTGGGTAGATAGAGTCATGGAGCATGGAAACAGTTCCTTTGGCCCAACTGGTCCATCCTAGCCAAGCTAGTCCAGCACTTGACCCATAAGTTTCTAAAGCTTTCCTTTCAATGGGTGCCTATCCTTCCTTTGCTTATTATTACTCACGTCGGGTATGATGTCCTCCTAAGTGGTTGTCTGTTTCCTTAATGGAGGACACCTGTGGTGACTTTGTTTAATGCAGGGAGGCCAATGCACAGGTATTTACCACACGGTCCTTGACAGATGGGGGTCAGGGTCCAGTGGCATAGAATGCAGGATGACTGGAGACCCCTCACTGCTGCAGCCTCCCTCCACCTTCACTGCCGTTGCGATGTGTTATCATCTTCCGCCAGCTCCACTGTTACGGTCCTGGTTGGATCGCCCTTTGTCTGGAGTCCCCTGTAGACCTTACTGCGATGTGCGAGGGGAGGATTAGATTGATCTCGGAGTCGGTACAACATCATGGGTGGAGGGGCCTGGACTGTACCGTACTGTAGCATTCTATGTTCTATCCAACCTCGTTTGAAATCTTAACGACTTCAATTCTAGCGTGTTACCCGATACTGTTAGTTTGGCAGCATCACAGCGCCGGGGATCACTATTCATCCAGAATGAAGAAGCGGGTAGGAAAAATCATTGCAAAAACACCTCATCCTGCAAACGGACTTTTCTAAAAGCTCTCTTCCGGAAACCCGTACAGAACTATTAAAACGAAAAAAAGAATCATGCAGTATTAAAAGTGCCTTCCCCCAGGCAGTTAATCTGATCAACCATTCCAGTTAGCCTCCCACCCCCACCCCCTCTATCTATTACCCCCGTCACTGCTCTGAAAGCACTCTAAGCACATTCTATCTACGTTGTAAACACATGCTGATATTTATGGACATATTCCATATCTGTACTCTATTTTGCATATAATTCTTTATTTTTTATAATTGAATGTTGTTTTTTATTGCACACTGGACCAACACATCACAGCAGGTTCCTAATACATATAAGTGTATATGGGGAATGAAGTTGATCTGCTGATCCTGACCCCAGCTACTGTCTGTGTGAAATTTGCACTTTCCCTGTGCTCTCCACTTACCCCGGTTGCTCCAAAACAGACAGGAGTTGGAAGGCTAATTGTCTCCTGTAATTTGCCCTCTTGTGTAAATAGAGAGCAAAGCACAATTTAAGGGGAGTTTCCACAATCCTTTTGGCACAGAAGGTCTGTAGAGACTAGGCCAGTTTACTGATCAATCCCATTGCCCCCACTGACTACCCCCTACGTTTTCATCCCAATTCCCCAAGATCTCACCATTCCTCTACACAACAGTGCCAAATTGTAATGGCCCTAGTGCTGAGAGGTGATGTGAGAATAAGTGGCAGGATGCCTGAATGATGGGGCTAATGGAATTGCCTCCTTAGTGTCATTAGATAATATATGAGGGTCTTTGCTAGAGAAGTGAATTGTGATTTGAAGTGTTGAGCTGCTAAGGCTTTTCTCTCTGGAGTGAGGGGGGATGAGAGGCAGCCTTGATAGAGGTGTACAAGGCATAGACAGAGTGGACAGTCAGTGACTTTTTACCAGGGCGCCAAAGACTAGTACCAGAGGTCATCCTTCAGATTCATAAGACCATAAGACATAGGAGTGGAATTAGACCTTTCGGCCCATCGTCCGTTCCATGATGGCTGATTCATTTGCCCTCTCTACGCTATTCTTCTGCCTTCTCCTCGTAACTTTTGACACCCTTACTAATCAAGACTCTAAATATACCCAATGACTCGGCCTCCACAGCCACCTGTGGCAATGAATTCCACACATTCACCACCCTCTGGCTAAAGAAATTCCTCCTCATCTCCATTCTGAAGAGATGTTCCTGATTTCCGAGGCTGTGCCCTCTGGTTCTATACTCTCCCACTACTGGAAACATCCCG